>NC_046640.1:13111356-13411356 GCF_900324485.2 Mastacembelus armatus
TCAACAAATCTGAAAGTCAGTCATCAATCAGGTTTGCACCTAAACTGAACTCTGGAGCTTCTTTCCACTATTTATTTTTTCACTGTTTACCTATAATTTATATGAGACATGTGCCATTATTAGAATAGTGTGGCTCCCTATGACTGTGTTAGCCACCATGTAAAAGCTAACAGCTAGTTTTATGTAAAACATTGACCACACTTACCTGTCTGCCAGTGGTTGATTTTGGTGAACAACAGGGGTCTGAATGATGCTGAAACAGCTGAATCTCTCCAGTCCTTCTTCCTGCCTTAGTAAGCTGATATGCACAGTGATTTCGCTGTTCTACCTGATGGAAGCAGTGCTGGTGGGCAATGCATGATGCCTGACCTTATCTGCATACATTCAAATATTCATGAATATTGAAATGCACAAAGGACAAAGACCAGATCTGTTTTCAGGCCACATTAAATGGATGAAAAATTTCTTTCAATTCTGTTTGTCTCCTGCAGAGTCCATTTAGTTACAGGTCTTAAGTAAGTATAATATGGACCTGAATAGGTAGATGCTCCTTCCACATTTACCAGATGACTGCATCTTTCCAGTCTGCTGGCTTTATTTTTCAGTGTGTTTTGGTCATAGAGATTGCCTTATTTGTGTGCATCCATTATTTCCCTCTGCTAAGGGGAACACTTTGCCGGGTGGAAAGTGTATGCCTATTTTAACCAGTCATGCCTAACATTAAATACCTTTGTGTATTAGAAACTGTCAGCTCCAGTCTTTATCAAAAGATGATCTGCGAAACGCTTCTTTTTACAGTGAGTACCCATCTGGCCTGTTTTGTAATTGCTTGCACATTCAGGAAGGGCTTTGCTATTTTTTTCTAGACAGCTGTCTGGGTAGTTGAGTCACCTTTTTATTTTTTGTTTACACAGAGAGAGGATACTGTGGTGGATTTGATCTCAGAACAGCAATACCAAGGTTTTCCACTCTCATCTCAGTCATGTATTTTTGTTAACATTGCCTTTTAACACCACATTGTTAATGTTTTTCTGCCTTTTTGTTAATCAATTACATCATTATATGCATCTCTTATAACATTTAGCTCCAGAGTTATTCATGGATACTCTGTATTGTTGTGTACTGCATTGTGCTTTAAATGTCAGCCACTACTGTGTAGGAACTCATCAGGGTTCCCTTCACCGCAGCACTTTATTGATAGAAAGGTCATCCAGGATGAATATGATCACCATGGTTACTCAGGAAAAGAAAAGTGGCACCTCCTATTTTATTTTATGTTGTCTGTGTCTACCATGGCCCCAGCAAACAATGGATGTGTCCTCACAGGCCTGATAAATGAAGGGAATAAAACGAAGCACAGTGGTTTGTTGTCTTTTTGCCATAGTGCCCTCAGTGTGTCTTTAGGATTATTTTCAGTAGCAATAATGAAAACAAAAAAAAAATGCAAGGAAAGGTCGACAGGTTGAGACTTTCGAGCCTTTCTCTGCAGAAAGCACCTAAGAAAAGCCGTGCAGCTAACAACACTGAAGCAGATTGAAGTTTGACAAGCAACAATAACTGTGCCTCATATTTCTTCTTAAATGGAAATGCTTTTAGAATTCCTTTTACATTTTGTTTCTCCTTCCCCTGTTTGTGCTTCCCAGCCCTTCACACCCACAACCTGCTCCTTTCCCTAGATGTTTTGCTTTTACTTTCAGTTCACCTTGGCAAAACAAAATGAAGGCCATGGATGCTGTCGTTAAATATAAAACTGTTTCAGCATATGGAAGCACGTGTTTTTATTACACTGAACCCTGTGCCCTGTCTTTTTTAGATTTAAAAAAAATAAACAAAACTGAATAAACGCTCTTGAAAAAAATAACTGAATGCAACTGTAGATTTTGCTTTGTTAGCGTTCACATGCTCATGAGTCTTCTCATTATTGTGTGATTCTGCTGTGGTAGTAATAGCACGCAATATTAAGCAAGACAGATGCAGTAATTCCAGGATTTTAATTATTTTGAAATTGTGCCATTGGTATTTTAATTTATTAAAAATATTTATTAATTTCTTCATTTGTGCTAACATTGCTTCAGATTAGCCACTCTAAACAGATTTGTGCGTATGTCAGCTAGACTAATGAAAGAAAGGAGGGAAGAAAAAAAAGAAATACATCTATTTGTGCCTTTTAAGAAGCACCCATTTTGGGTATACACACATCTGAATCTGATGTCAACTTCTACATCAAAATGACTTTCCTATTTTTTTGGTACCCTCTCCAAACTACAGCGAAGGCCTATTTGAAACGAAAGTGCCAATGAAATACAAAGTCATAAATGGTAAAGATTGATATTTATTTCTCATCACAAATAAAAAGAAACCATGCTTACTCATGACAGAAAAAAAAAAACAAGAGAAGCGCTCAGTCTTTGTATCTTTACTGACCTCGCTGTCAGAGTGGTTTTTGAGAATGTGAATAATAGCACTCTATGAAGATTGAAATCTTTTAAAAAAAAAAAAATCCAAGCCTATACCCAAAAACCAGAACCCCCAATCCAAACCTCCCACACCATGTCTGCGCCCCCACCCAGTTCCTTTGAACAATGATCACAGCATTATTTAAGTGGGTCAGTCTGAGGGCTCTCAGTCCCCAGAAGTCTTGATAACCTGGAACAGCGTGACATTGTAGAGCACCTGATGTCCATTGTTCCAGGTGTACAGGACCCTCTCCCTGGGGTTGTAGTCCATCATGGAGATGTGGGAGTATTGATTGTGGAATGGGATGTCTGTGTACTCATAGCTTGATGTGTTGGTGTAGTAGGCAAAGTAGATCTTGGCACCAGCCAGGTGGGAGTTGGTGACATAAAGTGTACCACAAATCATGAAAGACTCTCCAGCACTGCGCTTGGGAAAACCTGTGTCCCAGGTCTGCAACACCTCGAGAGTCTGTGGCTCCAGGCGGCTGATGACAATGTTCCCAGCGTTGGGGATGGTGGTGTAAACGGCCCATAGGCCATTTTCATCCGCCATCAGGTCGATGTCAGAGGAGCCGCCCCAGGAGTAGGGAAAGGTATTGTTATAGCCAGCCCCACTCAGGCTGCGCTGCACCAGCACACTTCGAGAACGGAAGTGGTACTTGATGATGATGTTGCTCTGGTACTTGTTATAGTACAGTGAGCCGTTGTAAACCACGTGGCCAGTCCCTGCCCAGGGGTGAGGCAGCAAGTGCTGCACAAAATTCTGGCCCTTCGTGAAATCATTCATTGTGCGGTATTCCAGAACACGGCGTCCCTTGAAATAACCATCCATGGACCACACCTGTGGAAAGAAGAGAAATAAATCCCACTAGGAAGAGGGGACAGACTAAAGAATGCGACAGTATAAAGGCCACAGGAGACTATTGTTCTGCTATACTTGACACCCCTTTCTGAAAGAACAGTGTGAGCAAAGATTCATTATAGCTGGTGGCAGTGCCCCGAGCGAAGTGTGGGGTGTGTATGTGCTGACGCTCTACTTGTTTGAGCATGAGCCTTCATACAGTTGTGCATACTTGAATGTGTGTGCTGAACTATTGATCTCCTCTGCGTGTAGGAGTGAAGATGTTGCTTGTACTTTGCAGTCGACCACTACTTGTGCTCTCTGCCCTTTCCAGTCCACATTTACAGAAAATCAATTCATTTAGCAGCTCTTTCTTTTCCCTCAAGCACTGTCAGCCAGTCTCTCCACCGACACGGCCCCTCTCTGGCTGTGTCTCCCATCACATTCTCTCAGTACTTCTGCTGAGGCACAGGTCATCTTATAATTGATTTAATTTATCTACAGTTGGCTTAGATATGTATTTTGTCCTTAACATATTAAGAGCAGCTTTGATATGATGTACTGTACAGTTGCTCTCATTCCCCTGATGTTCTGCCCATAATTTTTTTCTGTCCTTTAACCATTTTCCTGGGTAGAGTAAGTACTTTTCCTCAACAGCAGTTCAAACTGGGGGAAGCAGTGGGTATCAGAGTGTTACTGCAGGGCATGATGAGGTTTAGCTGAGTTATTGGGCATAAGCACTGTTTCTCATTTGTCTACTAAATGAGGAGGTAGGGCAGGCAGGAATTGGGCCAGGCTCTTGCACCAAGTTGTGCTTCTCCCATTTGTTTGGCAGTGATGTTTCCAAAATATGATTATCATGATTGGTGTGAGTGTTGATGTGATATTGGTGATGTATCTGGCTATTAATGCAATCAGTGATCAATCTAATGAGTCTAATGTGATCTCAAGTGATTGAAGACAAAGATCAGGGCATTCAATCTGAGAAAATGACCTTTTCTGTCAGTAATATTTATTTAGCCTGTTATGATTCAGGGTGGACATGAAAAAGGCCACTGTCCTTCTCCCATTTTGAACTTCATCAGTTCCCATTCTTTCCAATGAGATGGCTAATAATGAACTCTTCCACTTATCCATTACCACCATTTCCTCTATTTAACAGACCCCACAATTCCTCTTCCTGATTTTCCTCACTGGTGTCTCGCTGGTGCCCATTTGTTGCCATGTGCCGGCCCATTTGAAACCACATGCCATCTCTAATCAGTGGAAGACACTTCTGTATCATCTGGGTCCATAGCAGCTCAGCAAGCACACTCCTGGCAATCACCTAGGTGATTTAGAAAACCTTAGCCTAAACAACTCATTCATTTTTCCGCTGGTGATGAAGTGATTAATCAGCTGCAGTAGCAGTGACAGAGTAAGACAGGGTGGAGGAACGGGATGCTATCCATCAGTGACTCAGCTTTGCATCCCCATTTCTCTCTGTGTGTCTCCTCCAGTACTTACAAGAAGTCCTACTCAGGCAAAACAGTCAATCAGCCACTGAAGTATCATGACAGCAGTGCTGTGAGGGATGTTTTTTCATTGAGTAGCTGACAGAATTCGGCCTGTTTTTTGACGATGACTTCTACTTTATCCTTTATGTTTGTTGAACAATGAAATACAGTAGGTAGCAGGGATAAAAGGGTGATAGTACGAGGATATGAGGATAGTAACAGAGACACTCACTCTGTTGTCTGAGCTGGGGATCATGGTATCTGTCATCCAGGAGCCGAACCGTGACCCCGATGCACGTACTGTGATGGGATTACTGACGCCAGTGAGCTTCCCACAACCTGGAGGTCAAACAAGAAAAAGAGGTTAAGGTGTCATACAGATTTATGTGCACCTCCATACCAAAGACCACAGTAATGTGTACTGTACACTGTGGCACCTTGTACACAAGGTGCACTACAAGGTGCCACTACTTTCCTAGTAGGAACTCTTTTGTGCTCGGGAGCTCATCTGAAACATCGTGTTTCATGAGCCTTGGGAAATATTGCATTTGAACTGACATATGTGAATTTATTGAAGGACGGTTTTGAATAGGTCTGGGGTTTTACAGCACTAAATATGAATTCTTTGAAATATCTGTTAAAAGGTATGATATCTACTTAACCATCTTTAACAATTTAAGTAACATAAGTTGATTACTCTTATCATTAGGAATTACTATATTCAATTGAATACATTGAATACAATGTATTGCATTTTGAAAACAGATGCAAAATCTCAGAAAATTTTATTTGTTCTATGATTTCTGTTGCCATCGTTCTGTATGCTTGTCTACACATTTAGCCCATTTTGTGAAGTATTATTAATAAAATATCTTCAAATAACTAACTTCAAATTTCTAATTATAATCTATGCAAAAAGGTAAACACAATGGAAGACCATAACAAAGCAATTATGACATAAGAGCCACATTCTAGCTACATTTTTTTTCTGTGAAGTCATCAGTTTATATAAGCGGGATTTTGTAAGATCATCATTTTAGGCTAACACATTACATGAGAGCACAATTAATTATTCATTCAGGATTTCTGGGGCACTTTTTTAAATTTATGCAAATAATTTGAGCATTAAGCAAAGTGGAAATGTTGGCAGTGTACAACAGAGCTTTGACCATTGATGATCCTAATTTAATCATTAATTCACTTCTAGACTGCTGTTGTCAAGCCAAACTAGTGCTATAGTGATATGTGATAATGAATTTCTAATTAGGCATCGAAAGCCCACATACCCGACCTCCCACGTCCATTTGCATGTTTGTTATACCTAGTTTCTGCATGCAGGAGTGGAGCCTGGTCTCCAGTAGCAGGACTCTCTGACGGAGCTCTTCATAGTCATAGGCCCCCATCTCTTCTTGGATGGTCATCAGAACCAAGGACAGATTCCTCACCTCCTCCCGAAGACGCAGGATCATCTTGGCATCAGCCTTGTACTGTTCCAGCACTGGCAGCAGAGGGAGCAGTTGGGTCACCTTGTCTTTCAATTCCTAGGACAGTCATCCCAGAGAAAGAGATGTGGAAAAGCAAAGGTGGTGTAGAAGATTAAAGATGACAGGGGAGGAGATCAACCATGCTCTTTACAGGGAGATTGTGTGCAGAGGAGCTAGCTTTCCAATCTTCAACAGCTGTTCCTGGTTCATTACTTACCTTAGAATCAGAAGCTCATATTGTAGCTGGTTGCTGTTTGACCCTCTAGTGCTTGGATTTATTATAAGAATCATAGTAGAAGGGCACCAAGATCTAGTGTACTGTGATTACATGTATTCCTGATATTTTGGTAAATACACTGAAAATAGATTTTGCTTCCCTTGGCTATATCTTACTGCTACTTACAGCTCATTTCCCCTCTAATAGTTTTCTTTTACAATTATACATATTAGTTTTAGTTTTATTCCACTTAGTATTTTTTTAAAATATTTTTAATTTCTTATTTATCTTGCATCTTTGCTACTTTGTACTTGTACTTTGCTGTTGCAACAAGGCAATTTCCCCATTGTGGGACAAATAAAGGTTTTCTTATCTTATCGTATCTTATATTCTCATTTGCTTGTTACTTTACTGATCGAGCTTCCACCTGCTTGTTAGACTTGAGTAAGCTTCTTTCAATGATCTACAATTGCAGATTGATTTTCATTTACAATCCCTTGTTGACTATAAGTCACAGCATTTACACATTATTTTCAAATCAGCTAAATACACATCTGTTTACGTTCTAAGCTACTTTGGATGATTAAATGTTCACCTACAGTAAGGGGGCAGGTACTGCTGGGTGTAAATTTAGTCTGTGACTCATCATGTGTTTAGAAGAGAAAAGAACAATATGTTCTTAGGTTGAAGTGGAAGAAGCAGCAGGAGAGCCTGGCTGCTTCAATGGAAGGTAGAGGGCTCCAGAGAAATAGGTGTATCAATAAAGTGTGGCCGCCACAGGAGGGGCTGTTTCCTCCTTGTTAAGGTTTATCGTAAATCTGGTGATGGAGCAGCTCTCAGCCCTGTGGCGCCACATCATAAATCTCATTTTCCCCTTTTCAAGCTGCGAAAATTCACTCTCGTTAATCTCCCACGCTCTGCCATCGGCAACTTTGAGCTGCGCGCATTCATCAGCCAACCTGCTCTGGTCAAACTTTTTTTTTTTTTTTTTTTTTTTTTTTAATAAAGACATTTTTTTCCATTGGATTGCAGATTTGCATTCAGATAGTCCTGGCCTAAAACGCTTACCTTTCTGCATTATTTAGTCATCTCAGGCTATACAGTTGAATTGGCTAATTTAATGAACACCTTCATAAAACACACTGAAAGCAAAAGACAGCCATTCATGTTTGTTTCTGTGGTTGGGCAGGTTCCCAGAAGTAAAGCACATTTAACATTCATCAAGGCATCTCTTAATCAAACTATTTTATGGTCTATCTAATATCTGTAAAAGTGTGAAAAATGTGCAGAAAGCCTGGGCAAGATATCCCTCTGACAGGAAGACAAAAAGGCCCACTGATAATGGCAGCTGAGTCTTAGCTTGTAGAGAGATAAGGTAGAGATAAATGTGAATATATGTGGCTGTTATCTATAAGCAGACACCAGAATGTTAAGTATATAGAGTAGAAAGATAGGACTGAGTGAAGCGAAAGAGAGAATACATAAAAAAAACACAATCTTTTTCTAGGTCCAGGGGTTTAATAATTCAGGAGCATGTGAATTTGCACAAATGTCCTCTGCACATGACTCAGTGATTCAGAGATGGTTTTGGAATTGAATTTGTGTACCTATGTTTATGCAGCAGTCTATTGAGAGCCATACAAAATTTTATTATCTGTGAAGAGCAAAAGAAATCGTAGTGCATCTGGCAAAGTTTGCCTGCATATGGAGAGAAGCGCTTCATCTAATTGCTTCTGCACTCACGCGACAATAACACATACATGACAGAGTTGACAGACAGCCAGTTACCTGAAAGCCCTTTAGATTGAGACTACGAGGATTTTCAGAAGCCACCTTCAGCTTTCCATCCACCACTTTCATTAGACTCTCCGTATTCCTCACATACTGTAGATCTCTGTACGTCCGCAGGTCCAGCACCTCCATTGATTGGCTAATGTTCTGAACCTGTCAAACACAAATGGCACATTGATATGCAGGAATATCTTTAGTTAATAGTATTTTTTTTGTCATTTCTCATCAGACACACAGCTCTAGTGTGCCAAACCGATTAATTATTAATTGATCATGAAAATAATTGTTGACTCCAGCTCTAGCCAGCCAGCTGTGTGCTATGGACAACTCTTCAAATCTCTGTCAGCATAGAATGACGCTCCAATGACTCCAAGAATTAACCAAAAATAACTTGATGCTTTTCAGTCTATCATTCTCTATCACTGACTGATTCGTGCTGTGATCTTTTGAAAATAAGTTCTGTGTATGATGGGAGCTGCCCAGATTCCAGTGTTTGCAAGGGGTTTTTCACACAAGTTCCACGAATTCACTCTGAAATCCCCACATGCGTGGATGTCTTGGCTAGTCCAGAGGTTTGCCCTTCAGCAAACTGCAGACACAAATCATTGCACTTAACTGTGAAGTAAAAGCATGAGCTACACACCCAGTATGAAGAAACAGATGGATGAGTGCAAGAGTAAAACCTATAAAACCACAGTATGGGCTATATAGTACATGAGCAATTACCCTTAAAAAGGCATAGCACTAAAAAAAAGTACTAGAGTTAATCATAAAAATGCTTAGAATGAGTCATTTAAAATACATTAGAAAAAATACACAGCATATACAAAAACTGAATCAAAAGACAACAATGATCACAAGCAGCACAAATAGCCCAGATGTAAGGTGCAGAATAGTTGTCCAAAATCTGTCAGGCTAATGAGTTAAAATACACAATATATTCATGCATTGGGAAATAAAAGCCAACAGGTTCCACTAGTTAGAATAAAAATATGCACTCTCCCACAGCTATCAAAATAAAGGCAGTAGGCCTACAGTATCATTATGACAGCATGCACAAGGCAATAAATAGATAGAATTTGCGATGAAGACAGAATAAATCTTGTAGAGGAGAAAGCATGTCAAGTAGGTGTTTATTGAATCTCACTTTTCATTTTTGCACCATGTTTAATTTTTACTAAGTACTCAGCTTGCTCACTCTTTGACAGCCCACTCTGTTACTGCATAATCGGCCTACTGTTTCACACACCCCCTCAACTCCAGCATGTTGCACTGGACCGGCCAGAAATGATCTGAACATTGACAAATGTTACAGAGCTGTGGTTCCATATAGGAGGCTCAAGTATACATATGTCCAACTACCCACACAAACAGACAGCCACCCACACCATCAGCGATATTTATTCAAATCACTCCTAACAAAACAGTCCCAACTCTCAAAGGTCACAGTTTGGCATAAAGGCTGTTTTGCACCAAATGCTTTGCTTGCCTACTCTTTGACAGCCCACTCAATTACTTCATGTCCAGTCTACTGTTTTCTACACCCAATTCATCTCCCACATGCCTCATGAACCGGCCAGGGAAGATTTGGTCAGAAAATACCTTTTTTCACCAATCAAAATTTATATGACAGCACCTCAGATGGAATAGTCTGAAGTCTAAACAAATGCAGTGTCACAATCCTTAGGGGTTGTGGTGTGGGTTGGGACTGCTCCATCCTCTGAGTCATGCACCACATGCACAAAAAAAACAAAAAAAAAAACAAAGCAACCAAACAAAAAAAACAACATACACACACCAGGTATATCGCTTTCTTCTGGCCAACTACAATGCACACCACTCTCACGCTTGAGAATGCAGTGAGCTGCAGGTGTGTCTGCCTCATTTCCAATGTAATGTCACACTCTCTACGAAGTCTTAAAGTGTGTTTCTATGCGTTCGTGCCTTTCTCAGTTTCTCTCATTTAACTCAGTCACTCAGACAGAAAGATCAAAGGCGGGATAAGGTGTTCAAAAGTCTGTGCCATGAGTGTTCTCACGCCACCATCCGTCAGGGTAAGCTCTGCTTCTGATGGCATTTAGTCTGGCTTTGCAGAAAGATGAATAGAGACTTTTGTACAAGGGTAATTTACATTCCTCGAACAGAGGAAAGTCTTGACATTGTTGGTGTATTCTTTTCTTTTTGTGTCAAGGACAGAATTTGTGGATCTGGTCTGCTCAAACTTTCCCCCTGTATGCTCTGGATTCAAACTGGGATGCCTAAGAAGGCGCATGGGGCTACTGTGTACTGTGTACTATGCATATACACACAGACCCACTCTTACAGCTGACCCCAGTTGTCCTCATTAGTCTCTACTGTGGATAGTATTAGACAGAAACGCTTGGCTCTGATAAGTGGTCTGCAATAAATGTGCATGTACAGAAGGCAGACAAAATAACAGCGCTCTGTGTATAATACAATCCAGCTAAACAAAAAAAATATATTTTCAGTGCTTATTATATTCAGTTTTTGTTGAAACAGTGTCAGAGAGTTCATGATTTCACTCTGTGGCCCTTTCTGAAACCTTATTTTGTGCATTGTTTTGTGAGGGGTAACATGCAACACAGTGCACCAACACCAACTGTGCCTTAAGACTTGATATCTACATATCTCAGACATAAACTTAAAAAATAGGTAACATTAAAAGCTTCACGATGGTGGCATTCATGGCATGGCTTCTCTAAATGGTGTCTATATATTAGTATCACTGCTATAAAGGTCCTACTGAGTTTTATTGAGAAATAAGCACATTTTTAAGATAGATTTAACCCTCATGCTAGCAAAAAGGTATTTTTCTCTCCACAAAAAGACACTGTTCATTACAGTTACAATAAGTATAAGATGAGCTCATTAAGTCTTTCTGATGGTGGAAAGTGAGAATTAAAAAATATATTAACGCACTTAAACTACATACACACTACTCACTAATTTCTAGTGAATTCCTGTAGGTTTTTATTTTGCGTTTTTATTTTATGTTATGTTATTAGACATATGGTATTTAACTGATAATGCAGACACACAGTTATCATGCAATTGGACAAATACATCTTACGAGTACATACTATACTGAATAGTAAGCTACAGATTTGTAGAAATTCAACTGCTGTGTTAACACCCAGTTTTTCTGAATCGCTTTATTCATTTTCTGTGTGCATAAGTATGGATTTTGTCTGCAACAGCAGTACACAGAGACTGTTGGGGGAAAAGGCAAACTTCAATGCAAATGAATGAACATGTGAATTCAGGTGTCCTATTGATCTATCGGGGCTTCAGAACCTATTTAGCATCTTAATTTTACCACCAATTCACCTCACAGAAACCACATCTCTTCTTCTCTGCTCCCAATCTTTCACTTGCTCTTTGGAGCGGCCTTCTCCCTGACCCATTCACTGGAGTGTTCACAGAAAGCAACTCTGCCGGGAATAAGCTGAAGAGCTGAGAACAGCAGCTTGGTGGTCCAGTGAACCACGACCCATGAAGCAAGTGAACACTATAAAATATTGGTCTCTGTTTTTTATTATTTTATTTGGCAAGGACAGGAGGAAAAGAACTAGTGCTGTTGTTGTGGTGTTTGGACAGTTGCACCGTCCAAACACCAGTCGATGCGGTTGCAGGTCTGGAGTGGATCACCTGAGAGCAGAGGTTCTCTCCTACCTGCTCGCTCCGTGTATGTGTGTGTATGTGTTTATGGGCTAAATACTAGCAGGAAATTACATTTGCATACACTGCAGTGTAAGTCAATAACACTGTAAATAATGCCTAGATTTATTGTCTTGCTAAAAGGGTGTAGAATGCCTGAGGGTTTCATGTTTGTACATGGTTTTTTATGACATTGAATATATTCGCTTGTCATATAAGACAAAGGACAGCAGTGTTTACTTTTAAGAGAACAGCACAATGAGCACAACTATGTAGTGTAACTCTACGTTTAAGCAAATTGTTGTTGTTAAAGTAATTTGTGCCTCATTCACTTTAAGCACATCTTTTGCTTAAAAAAAGAATAATTTACCAACAATAGTAAGAGTCATGCCATTGTATTTGCATGACTGATAAGTTGTAGGGGTAAAGAAATGATACTGTTCGCTTCAGTAATCTTTATGTGACAGACGGCGCTAGACACGAGCGCAGCGCGGTGTTTGTGTGTCTGCGTGGGTAACAGTCGTGTCTCAGAGTGGCTGTGTTATTGACAGCTGTCACCTTCTCCATGAGCTGGCGGAGCTGCCTGCTGCGTGGGTCGCGGTTACACATGTTCTGGGCCGGTGCGACCACAGTACAGATACACTTCCCATCTGCGTCCTGTGCTGAGCTGTAGATCTGCCAACCCTCTTCTGGGCTTGGGTACAGAGCCTGTAGAAACATAGAGACATACATATCTTAGACCAAGTGGGGAAAAAAAAAAAAACTGTTGCTTCTGTCTGCTGTTGTTTATCTGTGTTGCTACCAACCAGGCTTTTCAAAATGCATGAGAGCAGACAAGATAGTTTATTCTGCCAGCCTGTATCAACAGTAATCTGAAAAGTGTTCCACCCTTATAAAACATTTCTAAACCAATAAATTTATCTAATACTTGAAAGTGTTGTGGAAAGTGTTTGGAGCAAAAAGACTCTTTAATGCATTCCATATCGTGATTAGTTGTGCCCATTCTGTCACTTCAAGTTAGATGCAGAGTCATAATTTATCTATGGCATTCTCTTTCTCTCTTTCTTTTTGCTATCCTGTCAAAGGTTACTCTTCCACAAATGCAATTAATGGCAATTGATCCCTCCAACCACTCAAAATCACTTGCAGTCTAATTTTAGTGCTAACTGTGGAGGAACAGAGGAGGAGAAAGCGAAGATGGAGATTAACAGAGGTGGTGCTCGCAGCAGTAAAGATACCAGACATCAGAGATAGAGGATAGAAGAATCAGATAGATAGATGAGAGGGAGAAAATAGGAAGAAATGGTCGCAGATTAAGATAAGACACAAACATTGTTGGAAAATACACAAAGGGGTAAAAAAAAAAAAAACACAACAGCCTGACAGAGATAGAGTAAGAGCTTGATGGTGGATGAAGAAAGACAAAGATAAATAGAGGGAATGTGGGGATTTCAAACAAAAGAGGAAGAAGGAAGAGGCCAAGGCTATGTGAAGGCAGAGCATCTAATAAGTTTGGACACAGGGAGGAAATGGAGCTGTTTGAGATCGATAATGCAGCCTGTTACTGGTGGAGGAGGGGTGAGGCTGAAAGGATGGACATCTCTTTCTAATCCAATCAAAAGTAGTGTTGTGCACTGGAAAGCGTGCACACAATCGCGCAACTTACGCAAAAGCTCAGCCAGGACAATTTGTTCATTCACACTGCATCTTCGCACACTCAGCGTGTAAAGTTCAATGTAATGAGAGAAGAAACAGCCATTTTAATGATGAAATTAAAAACTCTCCATATAAGTAGAAGAAAAAGGGTGGAAATAAAATCTTGCGACTTGGCTCTGCTGCTCTTTGCTTTCCTGTGGTCGTTGGAGTGCTGTGCTCTCGTCTGCCTGGGTCGGGGGATCAGATTAAAATGTCTTGGGGGACAGGGGGAGTGTGTGATTGGAGTGTAAAGTAGCAACCACCCTGCGAGCCAATGTGCTCACTGTCACATCTTGTCACTCTCACCAATCCCATGGCACTCCACCCCCTCTCTCCTTTTTGCTCTGCTGCACTTACTGCCTTTCCCTCCTTCACACTCTCACAATGAATGAATTTTAAATCTGACTCCAAATAAATTATAGCAAATGTACATGACATCAGAATGACATCATATGTTTTTTTTCCCCATAATATTATTTCACATATCATTTATCATTATATTTCAGTATATTAAATAGATCTATATCTAATTTAAATTTAATAGAGCTAAGAGTCATATTCTGCTTCCTTCTAGTCACAAAGTACAACTGAATGTCCACAGTGTGTGTGAATGAGTCACAGTGGACTTCATTGGCACAAATTATCATTCCATTATTTTTCATATTGATGCATATTTGTGAGTAACTGTGCTGCCAGTTACTGTTAGGATTTGTGCTTTTTTTTTCTGTGACATTTCCTACCATTAGTTATCTTTTAAGTTAATCCAGTATCAGAAGGCTATTAGTGGGAGACACCACAGAGGTTTACAGGGGCCAGAGTTGGAGTAAAGATGAGACAAAAAAAGGCAGTCTCCACAGCAGAATCTCCTCCAATTTCTTGTAACTGCATCTGACTATCTATTTCATTCTGCTATTGCCTGGGGGGAGGAATTCTTCTCCTCTGTCTGCTTCCCTGGCCGCTTCTCACTCACTGTCAGGACTTCTGCTTTATTGTGTGTGTGTGTGTGTGTGTGTGTGTGTGTGTGTGTGTGTGTGTGTGTGTGTGTGTGTGTGTGTGTACATGTGCGTGTGTGAGCGTGCGTGTGTTTTTGTTTGTGTCTTTCTGGTGGCATGTTTGTGTATATCTGTGCATATTTGGAGATATACATGCAGAAACAGCACATACAGTGGCATCAGCATTATTCATTCGACCCTAAATGACCATAATTTCAAGTTATTATAAAATACCAAATTTTTTTGCAACTTTTTGAAAAATCAAATGTGAAGTTTCCTGTTTCCAAAAGTATTCAAACACTTTGCTGTATCACTCCAGATTGTGGTCAGGTGCATCATGTTTGCTTTCACTAACACTGTAGTAAATATTATGACCATGAAGAGAAGATTTATTGCAGGACTGTTGTATTAATTGTTTTAGCTACAGTCGGTACAGTACATTTATGCTTGTAAATACAGTATATGCATGAATTCTTCACACTTTGAATACATGTTTACTTGCATTTATAAGTGCAGCTACTGTACTGTATTATCTCTTGGGTGGGTATGTTTGGACATTTCTACAACTTTAATACATGATTACAGTAGAACTGTGTAGAATATGCCAATGGCTGCTAACATACTGTGAATGAGTGTATGAGAGTAGATTGTGAGGCCAGCAGGGTACACTGGCTTCTCATTACAGTTGACAGCCTGCGGTGTTAACAGGTAGAGCTTAAACTGCCTCAAACTGCAGAATCCACTTAAGTTACTGACTCCGAGCGTATGTGCAGCCTCCTCCCTTCAGTAAAATTACCTCATGTATGGCCACATGTGGGGGTTGTCTACCTACGCACCAGATATTCACTTTTGGTTTAGAAAGATTGTTGTGAATAGATGCAGAAGTGTGCATCAATTTTTCATACTCCTCCAACTTGAGCAGCAGCTGCAGGTCAGTGTCACTCTGAGGTCCCCCCACCCCCCCAACTGTATTACATGGTGAGCAGTAATAAACTATAAATTCAAAATTCAAAAGGAGATACTGAGACATGTCAGATTCATTATCGTAATACTTTCTTCATTTTCCAACATGTTTAAGGTCACGCTGTGCTCCTCCCTAGTCAAGGAGTTTTCATAGCAACACAGCTTGTCTTCTCTTCATTAATGTTTCATAAATGCTGGGCTGAAATTAAGAGCTTATTTGATTCAGTTCCAGTTTCATTACCACCCACCTATCCATTCTGCACTAACTTCCCCATTGTCATCACAGTGGCAGCTTAGAGAGCAGAAGGGAAGAGGTAATTCTTAAATGCAAATGTGCTTTGTCTGCATATCCGTTGTGCCTGAGCTGGCTAAAGGGAGGTCTACAGTGTATATCAGGGCTAATAAGCAAATGATCTCTCTGGGTGCAAGTAGTAAATCTGAATTTGTTTTTGAACACTGGATTATTGATGTAAATATGATTAAGTCATCTCTATGCAGCGAGGAATGGGTCACTTCCACCTAGTGTTCAAAACATGCAGCTTATCAGATATAACATTAAGGTGGGAATAACAACTTCCTCTATATCTAATGTTAGTCAGAATTCTATTCAGTGTGTGCAGGGAATCCTTAATGTTTGCATATTGCAGGCAGGTCAGGCTTCAGAGTATTACGTTTGAGTGGTGGTAACATAACCTGTGCTATCATCATGCTATCAGTGTTGGCTAGCTGGGAGCTCTTCGGGTCTGGGGGATAATCCTCTCCTTGCAGACACAGGCGGTGGTTTCAGGAATGAGGAGGCATTCAGTTCAGTCCCAGAAATTCATCCATTAGATGTGAGGGATGAAATAGAATATGTAAGTGCCAGATTTGAAGCTGTCACAGTCATGGCTGCCATGCAAAAGCCCATTAAGGAAGAAGGCAGCAGCATAAAAAAACAACAGAAAACCGCAGAGGGCAAGCGCAATGAAAAATCAATTGGGTTTGCTCTCTAAAGTGGAAATTACTATAAGATTTCTGGCTTGCCCCTTTTGCACAACCTCAGGGTTCCTTCTGTTCCCATGACATCACATATGACAGCCTGGGCCTATGAAGCCCCAGCATCAGCTGATGGCTTTTCTTCCAGCCACAACCTCCCGTCCTACCAACAGAAAAAAGTGGGAGTTGCTGATGAGTTGTGGTTTGAGAAAGGCTGACGGGGAGGACAGAGATGGCTCTAATTTCCTTTAGCTTACTTCAAATGCTGGCCAGTTACAATAGTGAATGACAGCCTCAGTTAAATCTCTGCTGAGAGAGGGGAAGAAGAGATGTGATGAGCGGGTGTGGTCATTACTAAGCTAAAAATGAACTAAATGCTACATTTCTCCTGTGTCTCCTGTGCACTGCAAACAAGAGATCTGACTTTCCAGATACATCATAGTCTGCCACTTCTATTAGTGTGTGTACGGTTTAGGGGAAACCAATAAGAAAACTGTCTAACCAGCATGTGTGTGATTCTCTATTGTGCAAAGAAGCTCACAACCCTATATTTCTAAATGATTAGCAAAGTTCAGAAGTATTATCCAGTTAGATATTAGAACTGGTGGTATCACTGTCAAGAGCTGCAAGATGGACTTCCTCTGGCATTTCATTAGACTGACCCTGGAGCTGGCTGCTGTAAAGCCAGAGCTAAATGAGATCATAAATCTACAGCTCCCTACTTTATGAGCATGACGGGAAGTCTATTATAACTTTCATAAGCAGCAGGCAGAAGGGGCAAACAGGCACAAGCAGGCCCAAGTTCTGAGATATGGGAAAGAGCTGACTGCTACATTGTGAACTGAACAAACTGCAGCACTACAGTGGGTGGACAGTGTAAGAACAGGCTGAGATAGAGTGGCATAGAGAGCAAGGAAGAAGAATTTTTGAAAATTCACGAGGCGCCGCTGTAAAATAGTCTTGTAAGTAAGGATAACAAAGTAAGAAGTACTGCTGATGTAATCTGTCTCTTCCTTTTCCCTCTTGTAATGGCAGCAACTAAGTTGGCACGTTCTTTTTCTCTGTCTCTGCAGAATGGTGTTTTATGCCAGGCATTAACTTGTCTGAATGTTTGTCCTCAGCAAAGTAGAAACATCTGCCCCTGCTACACAAAGCTCAGTTCTAGCTATACTGTGGCCAAACAGTCTGATCTCATTTTTTAAAATGTTCTCGATATCGGTGTAATAACTGACCTCGCACAGATAAACATGCAAATAACCCCACCTCCCTCCAAATGAACAATTAGGCAGTCTTCAATGCACAGGCCAGCTGTTGGCCTTTAACACAGTGAAGACTCCCAGTGTAGTCCCTGGTCTCCCCTGCTCCCATGGAAAGCCAATTACCACAATCAGCGCAGCATGGTTGCCAGTCAATAATATGACTCATAAACTCATAATGCCTCTCTCCCTGCTGCCTCCTTTTCCCTCCCCGCTGCCTCGCACTCTGCCACTCCATCAATCCCTTGACTGCCACCCCTCTTGTGTGGTGTCCTGCTCACTTTCCAGTGAGGGTCAGTAGGAGAACTCTTGGGAGAAGTGAGAGAAAATGAGACTGGTGCTCAGCAATTTCAAGCGAGCAGTGACAACTTTATACTTTTTGGAGCGTGCTGCTAGCGCCATTCCAGGTGCACTGGTGGAAAAACGTCTGGCATCCACTCCGCTGTTAGATGGGTATAAGATAGCTCTCTCATGGCTGGTGCTAAATTGAGGAGGGAGGCGAGAGTGGCAGGGTGGCTTGTGTGAGAA
Source organism: Mastacembelus armatus (assembly GCF_900324485.2). NCBI lineage: Eukaryota > Metazoa > Chordata > Actinopteri > Synbranchiformes > Mastacembelidae > Mastacembelus > Mastacembelus armatus. The sequence goes on from NC_046640.1 coordinate 13,129,729, forward strand.
AACACTGCATAAACTGTTAGAACACAGTCAGTGCTTCACTGGTAGAAAATATGGATTGCAGAATTGTGTAAATTGTGAGATCATCAAATTACATTTGGAGAGTGAAGCAGTGATTCAGGTTTACGTTCAGTGGGTTGGAATCACGCTCTCATAATGGAATATGAACCACGTCAAAAGCCTGATTCCTTGTTTTATCACAGATTCTGGAATCAATACTGCTTGTTACACAGGTTATCACATAATTAACTAATGTATTGAACCAATTTAAAATTATATTACTGGGCTGGCTTTCTCTGAGATTCTGGTTCTGCACACCGCTTCACATTGACCAGACAGCAAAAGGCACCTGTCAGGGCCTGGACTCAGCTGAATTTTGGTTGATAGTGGCATGATGAACCTAAAAAACAAAGTGTTCAAATAAAAGTCTGCACTAGTGTTTAATCCATAGCCAAGAATCGATCTTTACAGTCTGCTTTATTGGATTGCACAGTGGATGTGATACGGTTTACAGTCCCCCACCCTGACAGACAGAGGCTGGGTGACCCCAATCAGATTCTGAACCGTGGCTCTTTGTAAGCTGCCATTTGTTGTTAGATGCCCCGTTTCGATGGTGAGGCTATTTTCTTCTACCTCACAGCTTTCTTATTTTAGATTTCAAAGAGAGAGTCACTATGCACACATATTTATTTATTTATTTATACATATTTATCCAAAGGAGTTATGATTCACGTACCCCCATGCACACAGATAAACTCATCCACACTGATATTCATACTTTTTTAATGTGCTAATAATCCTTAACTTAAGCTTAATGCACAGGGTGTTAAAAATCAAGTCCATATGTCATTTTGCTAACAGGTTATTAAAAACCAACAGTAACCTGTTATAGTTATGCAACTCTAGTAATTATGACATGAGCAAATGAGGAAGTTAGGTGATGCATTATAAAGAGAGACAAAATCCACATTAGGAGGAGGTTCTGACTTTTCCCACTAGAAATGTTGTAAAATGTTATTTTTGTCCATGACCATCCTACAACCTTTACCCTGTTTATTATTGGAACTATGAGAACAAATGCTAATTTAATAGACCATTTTTTTCCCCCAAACCTAACCATGCTATTTTTTTGTAAAAACCTAATGAAAATGTGATGATACCATAATCATAGTTGTGTGTTTATGATTTACATTTTTATGATCATGAAAGTTTGGTAACAAAATGGTTGTACAGGTAATATTTAGCATCACAACAAAGGTCTAAGAAACGTGTTCAGGTAAGAATAAAAAAAAAAAAAAAAAAAGTTCTGTCGAGGGCTTGTTGACTGAATGTGCTATCCAGACAGAAGGACAGTGGGCAGGTGCTGTGCTTAAGTGATTTATATCTTATTATTACTGTAAAGCAAACGTCTTCTAACTTTATAGATTTTGTAAGATTAAGATTAATAATATATTTCTTATTATGCAATTATTAAATAAGATTTTCTGTGTGGTTTTACATCTTAGCTTGGCTTGTCCACACTAGTTCCATTCAAGTGTTAGAGGTCCAGAGTGTCTTCCACTCCATTAAGGAACATGGTTTTGCACTATCCAGATGTGTACAAGCATCCAGGCAATGTTGTGCTCAGTGCCATCTCAGAAAGGCCCATAAAAACTCAGTCAGCTGTGTTCATGGATCAGCTGGTACAGAAAGACAGGCACAGAAAGCAATTGAAGCAGACTTTGAAAATAGCTCTGAGCAGGGAGAATATGGGACGCAGCATGCATGGATGCTAGGGTAGGGAGCAGCCATGCCATGGCCACTGGCACACTAGCACTGGAGTGTCAGAAGAGTGCAGCTAGATTGTCTTTGATTAGAGCTCTAAACATTGTGTGAGTCATGACTGCTTCTGAGATCATCACAGGGAAATGTCTCATTAATAGTGATGGGATTTCGAGGCGAGGTTTTACATTAAAGTTTTATTTGCTGCCATTGTATATGAGGGGAGATTATTCCGGCCTCAAAGTGAAGACATTTCCCATCACAACACACTGTTACACTGTAATAATTTCTGGCACCATCAAACTGGTTCATCAGTTTTGATGAAATTTTGATTCAATCAACCCAGTAGCAACATTTTATCCAGTGGTTGTGAATAAGGGAATACCTCAAATAAAACAGCCACTAATATAATGTGTAGCATGTTTTTTTATAATCAAAATTTTGAAATGCAAATAGTCATGACTCTTGATTAGAATGAAAACACACCTGGTAACATGTTTCTATTCTCCTTGACTCTTAGCAGGATAATCAGGTATAGAAAATAAATGCATGGCTTATCCCAACCATACCCCCCAGGGAAATGTAGTTGTTCAATTGATGTAAAAAAAAAAAAAAATCAAACATGCCTTATACTCTGACATTGTTACTGAGATCAGATTTTGCTTTCTGTTGTTTATACACATGTATAAATTGTAGAAAAGACAAAAAACAGTTTGGGGCCAAATGTTTTTTTATCTTTTTAAAAAAAAAAAAAAAAAATCAACTGAACATATCACTACAACGTTGAGACGTAAAGTGGTTGACTGATATTTTAACAGGGCTTAAGGAATTAAAAAAAAAAACAACCTCTTCTTCAAACAGATGGACCTTTACCTCTGGGATAAGAAATCCTAAACACACACAGTGTACATATTTAACCACACAAACACAGATATGCATGCACGCTTGCATGCACATAAACACATATCCAGATGGTTGCAGATCTCTTGGGATGTTCAGTTTTATTCAGTCATTCCAACAGACTCAGGGCATTTGCTTAATGGGTGAGGTGCCATAAAAACACACTCAGAATACAGGCAAAAAACAATCATTAACCGCTGATGAACCAGAAAATGTCTAATTCATTCATCTGTCAATATTTCTTATTGTCTTTCCTTCCTTCCATTAGTATACTAAAACAAACAGATTCCACGTACAGGGGAACTTTCATTTTAGTGTGTACAAAACATTAACGCTGGACCAAACCTACCTTTTTGTTTTGTTTTGTTTAATACTCTTTCTATACCTGTTTGGACGCATTCTAAAATATGGGACCAGTATGTCTTATTTAAAGAGAGGGAGATTGAGAGGCTTTAAAAAGCAGAGCGAAGAAGAAATAAGACATACTTGAAACTCTAACATAGTCTCAACCTCCCCATTTTCCCCATCACCTCTGAATCGGAACACCATCCGTCCCACCCTGGAGGTGACTGACAGATGGGATCAGCCTGAACATCACTCAGAACAACTCTCTACCTCCCATCACCCCAGCAAAAACATATGATTTACCATGGCCCGGTACTGTGCATCTTTCACCTCTCACCATCACTCAGTCACAAGCCTACAATTCAGCATCATTATAGGTAATGTGACTCTGACACCAACATGTGCATCATTCACGCTTGGTTGAAATTTTCTCTCGTATGCATTCCTATCTCCATCATCTCTGTCTTATTAATACAACACAGCCCTTGAGACAGAGTCTTGTAATCCCTCTCCCATCTGTGCACCCCTCTCTGAAATACCTCAGCAGTTCATTGTAAAAATGATACACTCCACTCATTAACTTACATGTCAATATTTTTCTTTCTTCACTTTCTCCCTTTATCTCCTGCTGTCACGCTCATTCATATGTCACATTATCTCATTCTTTCATACACTCACAATGTGAGCATGCAAAAACAAATACAGCACACACACGCACACACACACTTGTAAAAAAAGTAGAAGAAATGATACGCACGCTGACAATTCTCTCTGAGGTGCCCCCTCTGGAGATGGTCGTCCCATTAAGTCCCACAAGAGAGGGAAGAGTCTGAGACATCCAGTTGGTGACCATGGCCATGGTGCTGAGCACCGCCCCTATCTTTAGCATAGGAACGCTCATGTTTGCTTCCTATGGGGCCCCGGCACAAACGGCCCTACAGCCAGTCCTACCCTACCCTGCCCTGGACCACGGCTCCAGTCAACCCCACTCTGTTCCAGACAGCCTAGGCAGGGAACCAGCCAGTCAGCTTCTGTCTAAGTGCAAGTACCGGCAGAGTCCCCAGAGCTGGTAACGCACAGTTAACAGACTCACACACCACTGGCTTAGTCAAAGAGACAGCCAGAGACCGGTTAGAGAAGAGCAGCCCACATCCAACAACATCACGCTGGAATCTTCCCTCTCAGAATGACTGCCTCAGCCTCTCCCCCTCCCTCTCTCTCTCTCTTTTCTTTTCTCTCCCCTTATCTCTCCCTTTCTCTCTCTCCCCCCTCTCTCTTCCTCAAGATGCAGAACTGCGCATTGGCTGCCTCTGTGTCTCATCCCCTCCCAATCAGCCTCTGTTCGGTTCTCGCAAACCCTGTTTTGCATTCATATATCCATTCTTTTCCTTTCTTCTCTCTTTCTCTGACATTTCATGCTTTTTTCACCTCACTGTATGTGCACACATTTCTGTGGCATGGAGATCAGACAGAGAGACAGATTTCAAAGGGCTGATCTATGGTCTGTGTTATGTGATATGTGTGCCCAGAGCATCCAAACATAGTAGACTGTCCTGCAAAATCATTAGATTTCCTGTACTGGACAGATGAAAGGTTAGCCAGGGGCTTATGAAGGGAGACATGGGCAGATGGTTCGGCAAGGTCTTAATGTGGGAGAGATCCAGGTGCTCATAGCTGCTTCTGACAGCTCATCTGTCATTCTGCCCCATGCCATATCCTAAATCAGCCTGTAGCTTGCACTTGTACCATATCATACCAGCTCCACTGTCCCTGAGGTATAACCATATCACCATATTCAGTTACAGTGATGCCTTGCCACCTCTTTCAACAAATGATGCCAGAACTCTAAAACTATTGCATGAGTGCAAATTTTGGTAAAGATTGAATTAACGTAAGTGATGAAAATTTGGATGTAAATCTGGTAAATGAAGATTTTTCCCATATTTGAGTGCTATAGCACATTTTCCTTAAATAGTCAAGATACATGTTATAATTCAAGTGTATCGTTTTACAGTAGCCGTTACTACAGCTTTCACCACGATCATCACAGCTAAGCCAGTGTCAATTATCATACCAATCACTCTAACTATTTGGGGGTATTTTCAACTCAAGGACTTTCAGCTCAATTTGAGCTTATTTCATGACAGACTTCAGGCATGTTCTGAAGCTCAGCTCAAGCTCAGGCTGAATTTGCCATTCACCTTTGCAGCAATGAGCCAGGTGGAATAAAGTATAAAGGTGTGTGGGAATTGTCTCTCCTTGAAGCTTGAAGCCTGTCCTTGCAACAATTGCAGCAAGATACTGGGCCACTGGCAGAGTCATTTTACACTTTAAACAGCCATGCATATGCATAATGATGACAGAATGGCCTGCTCAGACAAAACGGCCAGGTCATCTTCCTTCCTTGCTTGCTTCCTGGGCTGCTGACTTATTCGTTTTGTCAGCCATAGATAGACTAACCCCCCCACCCAGTCACACTGGGTGAGTGATATGGGCTTATCTGTGTGGGGTGTACTGTGAAGTGATATGAGAAGAGACAGCTTTCTGAGGCTCATCCAAAAAATGTCAGCCTTCCTCAATTCACCTGCTGGCTTCCGCAACAGTCTCGGCTGTGTTGGATCCTCTATTTCTGCAGCAAGACTACCCCTGTGTGGTCGCCAGTGGAATTGCACCCAATAAGCTCTCTTACACAGCCAGTGGTTGTCATTGTTGCAAGATAGAAACAGGTGACAGATAGTTGTCACTTTATGGGAATATGTCAGAGATGTAGAGGGCATGTGGTGGCACTGTTGACACTTATATTGTTCCATGTCTAACAGTTTTAGTGAGGCAAAAAATGATCTTTGCAAAACACTAAATGCACACATACAAATACACCGCTGCTGGATTCTTGCAAGGTAATACCAAAAGAAGCATGCCAGAGATCCCTGGTGTTACGACAATATGTCAGCAATATCATCTAATTACTTTAGACAAAACATGATTTGTTATTTATCTAAATATTTCTCTCTAAATAATTGTATCAAATCCATTGATATAATGTGCATGTAAACATTTTCAGTGACGTTATCATAATCCAGTGTTTACATTTATGAATTATTGTCAACAAGCTTTATGTGGGAAGCTATTGTGTATAGCAATGCTATATAGCTATATGCCATACACACTACATGATTCTTATGAGAATGCAGTAATGGTAATATTCACTGGGTGGCAGCAACGATTTAAACATGGACACAGGTGTCTTTCATACTGAGCTTCCTCAACGAAAACCTGGTCCTGTAGTAGGAGTGCTGAGTGAAAAATCATTCATCATGATGGATATTGATGCTCCATCTTGCATAACTAAAGAGGCCAGCCACCACAGGTACGTAGGTGGCCACTGTGCAGAATAAATATGCTAGATAATATCTTTGAGTAGAACAAAAAATCCATGGCTGCAGCACGTTTACAATTTTTCCTAAATTCCAGCCCAGTGCCTCCTATTTGTCTAGTTTAACTGCCAAATATGCGTTTAATAATGCATTATGCAATAGTAGCAAAACACAGAAAATGCAAAGAGACTAAACGCACATATATTGAATAGTATTTTAACTTTGTGGAGACATTTCATTAACTTGAATTATTTCCTGAAGAACCTTAACCTCAATCTTAACTAACCTAACCCTTTATCGTAAACTTAACCTAAACCTAATTCTACCCCTAACCCTCACATAGGAGTCTGTTGACATGGTACTCACAAATGAAATGGTACTCACAAAGATAGGAGTACAAGTATACACACACACTACATTTGTCTTAAAATAAAGAATTGGGGTTAGAGAATTGCATGCTTGACCCCAACCTGTAGTTTAAGGAGGGTGATGTTCAATGTTTTATTTTACCCACAGTGAAATCTGTGTACCCATAATGTCTGTAGATCCCTGGGCATTCATCTGTGTCATTGTTGTCTGAAAGCTATTAAAAACATATCAGTGAGCCACACTACAGCACTAGGTGACATGTTTGTTACTCACAAAATAGGGGAGGTCATTTTTTTTTCTTTTCTTTTTTTTTTTGAAGGAAAAAAAAAAAAGCTCCAGCAGCTAAAAACAGGCTTTACTTTGTACAAACTGTGAAGTAAGAGTCAGCTGCACCTGTGTGATCTCCGCTCAGGAAAAACATACAGCGCTGTGGCTCACTGCTGTGTTTTTAGTAGTTTTCAGAAAACAAAGGTCTATGGCAAAGATGGATGAGTTAAACCAGGGTCTGGATTCACAGCTATTATGATAAGTGCAAAAAAATTCCTTTTTGACTCTATATGAAATCTGTGGAAAGTAACACAATTATAGAATATCACTGGCCTTATCCTTTAAACTAAACCTGAAACTAAAGCTGAAAGCAATTATTAACCCTTTGGACTATTTGTCCACTGAGGACCAGTCAAACTGTCCTAATTTTTCAGAAATATTTTCACAAAAAACTCAAACTGGTTCTTTGGAGGTACAAGAACATGTACACCGTTAGTAGTTACAAAGAGTGACAGTAAAGGTCATAGGTGTAATCTTTTTCATATTTTGCTTCCCAATGATCACAGAATATTTACTGTATCCTCTTGAAATAGCTTACTTTGAGTTTTCATGATCACAAACACCAAGCTATTTTCTGATCTCAAAATAACACAAACAAATATTTACAAGACTCTGATCCAGTAATTGTATCAATCAATAGACCGTTACCATAAAAGACATTAAGCAGTCTCTGTTAGTAATGTGATATTTTATATGAGTTTACTCATAGTCTTACCAGTAGTCCGTATACAGTAGAAGTCCAATTGTACCAAATTAGACATACAGTATATCGTTGTATTACTTCAGTGATTGTGGTCATCCATAAAGCAAAATCTAATATAGAATTCCTTATTTCTTTAGATTAAAGGTTTTTATTTCATCAAAACAAAACTGTAATGTATGAATTTCCAGTAGTGCTCGTATCCACTTCTATCTTTAGACTGCATTCTGATTTTGTGTTAGCAGCGTACACAGCCTCATTCTCTCTCTAATGACAGTGTTTTTTTTAATCACAAATAGCACTGAGGTGATTATAGTCAATTGTTTGAATAGCAAAATACTGGGTGCATGCTGCAGTTCCTTGTACAGTATAATAACAGAAGTCAGCCACCAGAAACTTCTATTTTCTCTCAAAGTTTTTCACCTTTTATTTTATTTTTTTTTTTTACCTTTGATGCAGTTGGAGAGAGTGGAGTAGTTCTTAACAATTTCAGACTTAAAATTCCTCTGGCAAAGTGCAAGCAAGGTGGCATATTTGAAAAGTGATGGACCAAATAAGGTTTGGAATAATAAGTGTGATGAAGACAATCTGCCATACCTCAATAAATTCCACGGTCTGCCAATCAACTGTCTAATCATATAGTCTGTTGGCAGAACAAGCTTTCATTAAATATTAGCTAGAGACGAAGTCAGCCATTTAACCTGTGTTAATTTAATCCTTTTTGATTAATTTTCACAACCATTCTGCATAATTTCCACTCTAATAATTGGCCATTCTCATTTTCCCTGCTACTCTGCTGTGTCATTATCTCCAGTTCTCTGGCACTTTCTTTTGTTCTGCTTCTCCTTGAATTTTATTTAGCCTTTAACTCCTCTTACTCTCTCCCTTTCCTTGTTGTGTCTCTTGGCCCCTTGGGCAATGAGGGAAAAAATGGCATCATATCGCATTTCTCCTACTGTTCTGAGCTCACACATACCTACATACATACATACATACATACATACATACATACATACATACATATTTTCTCTAGTGAATGCAGCAGTCTGATTAGCCTTAAAATTGCACTGCATACTAAAGGTGCATGCATATATGTTGAGCTGTTTTATGATGATTCTACACAGATTTGCCAACATTTTTAGCATAAACACCTAAAAAAAAAAAAATCCACTCTGCTCCTATCCTATAGGTATACTCTATAAAACAGTAAAAATGGCCACCAACTGCATACTGTAAATGGCAGCATTTGTGCATACCCATGGATGGCAGTAGAGTGCTACAAAGCCCCAAGGCCATAGAGACAAACTCTGGGTGAGAAAACAATATTGAGGAGCAGAAAGTGCCAAGCACTGGCCACATTCTCACTGAGCACAACCACAGCTAGCTATAGATTCACAGCTGAAACAGAGGACCAAATTACACTTCAGCTAATTACACAAACCTTCTTCATAATGATGCAGAGCTGTTATGACTGAGGCAGCACACAAACCGAGCCTCTGCCTGAGCTCTGAAAGATACTGGAGTCTTCTGGCTCTAAGAATACTGGCTATTTTTCTGAGTCATAATTCATTAATTAGATGATGGACATGGAGGCCCACTGCCTTCTAAATTTATCAAGATCAAAATCAGCTTAAACAAAGCGTGACCTCATTACCATGGCAACTATTTAAATGGCGTAAATAGGCTGTACCCCAGGGTTTCGGCAGGCAGAAACAGTGGTGTGATTTCAACATGGAGTGTTTAATCTATTAACGGCTCCTGTGGGCCTTTGATTAAGGAAAGTCATCTGGGTTTTTCCATTTCATATTATCACAAGACCAGAGGAGGATTATAGCTTACACAGGCATCAACACCCTTTAGAGTTAAATATGTTCAATAATTCAAGCTGAACATGCTCCAACAAAGAGATGACTGACAGTATATGAATCATGACACGATGGGATATGTGGCTTGCGTGAAGACTTGAAGACACTGGAGTTGGTAACCTTGCAACAGAATTTCCTAAAAAAAACAACAAAAAAAAAAACTTTAGATGTTGTGTATTTGATTAATAAACCTGCTTGTATGTTTTCACGTGCATTCGTGTAAAGCTTGTATATTAAAATACATCACTTTTAACGTGTATGTATTCACACATGCATGATTTGTTTGTGTGTGTCAATTTTCCATATTTGCGTCTGTTTTCATGAGCAGCACTTTCTCGCTATTGAGCTGTATTTTTTTTTTTACCCTACCCTCTAATGATGGTTGCCACAGTGGTGAGTGAGGGAGCTGGTGGTGCTGTGACATGCATGTAACATACAGCACCACAGTCACTACTGTATGAAACAAAGGTAATTAACAAAACAGCCTCACCACCTGAGGCTCAGTCAAATTGTGCTACAATAGTGGCTGTTAACAGGTGAGAATCTATCCGTCAGTGCAAACGTGTGAGGGGGGAAAAAAAATCAATATACTAAGTGTGTCTTTCTGGCAGTATTATCTATAACACACCTACAATACCCTATGGTGAGTTCATTATTGTTACAGAATACTGTAATCTTTAGGGCCCATCTAATCAGCCCACAATGAAGACAAGGAGAGCCATTTGCAATATAGCAAAAAGTAGGACCGCAGGCCCAGAACCAAGACTGACTGACTGATCTTTGATGTTCACATTTCATCAAAAATCTATCACTACCTGTAAAATGGGACTGATTTTATTTTATAAACAATATATTAATATACAAATATTGTTTGCTTGTATTGGATGTAAGATTTTGAAGCAGTATCATCCTCAGATGGATTAAATATTCCAATCCAAGACAGCATTTCTTTATAACTGCACTGTTAAAGAAGATGGAAATTTGCAGGTATATGTAATAAATTTATATGCATATTCAGTCTGCCTTTCTAATGACCCTCGAGAGGGAGTGCTGCATTTTGATAGAATAAACTACAAAAATATGTTTCCTTTGACCAATCAAAGATGGCATCGGACAAATCTTAGTTCAGCGTGTGCTTACTTGCTCTCAGGCGTTCATGAGTATATTGCTGGAAAATGCATTCAAAGTTTATTCATAGAAGGATTGATTGCTCCTGATTGCTCCCTTGATTACAATCTCAACATTCCATGGGGGCTTATACATTATTATTATTTAAACCATATAAGGTTGAATATCTGATAGCTCAATCAGGGACAAGCAGGGCACCACATTTTACTTCAGGCTTTCTAAAGAAAAGCCTTGATCAAAGCAATAGACAAAAACTACATGCGGCAATCAGCTTCCATGCATTCTGCAGCACAGCGTGGCTCTATCCACTGTTCTGCACCTACTCGTGCCAACAGTACCAGATGAATACAACTCAGTGCTGCACTTCCTGTGGCAAATGTGCCCAGTTGAATTGCCCACACGCGCAGAGGCACTCGCGCATATGCACATGCATACAGATGTGTATTCACACACACACAATTACTATGATCATTTCCTGGCACTATTGACCTGATTACCAGTGTCCCACAAAACCCACCCTTTTCTAGTTCCTATGGCAGAAAGCCACTGCCATATCCTGACCTTTTCTCCCACCCACCTAATCAAACATTCTCTCTGTTGCATAGGGAAAGCTATTCCTGTAAATGGAGTAATTACTGACAGCAAACTGGGAGTCTTCGGGCCAGCAGAAAGGTAGCTGATGCTCAGAGAAAGCCTCCTAATTGAGACTGCCCCCCAATGGCTGCTCGCCTCTTCAAAAACACCCTTCATTGAACTTTGGTGCTGGCCTTTTCACTATTACCCAGAATAATTGGGGTTTTTCACCCAGATGGTAACTTGTCTTGGCAATTTCATTTTTTTTCCTCAAATAACCACTTAATTTCAGACAGCGCAGCCGATAAAACCCATCTATTTTGGTATGGTCATATTTACAAATTTTTATTAATCTTTTAAGCTGTTTCTACACTAGTGGAATTGAGTGCCATTCCACTGTCTTATTACTGTACCAGCGAAGCCGTTGTTTTATTGACCATGTATCCTTCAATATCTGTAGAATGGTTGAGAGCTGATTCTAGATGCTGTGCACCTAGTTCCTTATTAGGAAACTAAGGAGACAGCCAGAGGACAAAGAGCAGTCTCTGTTTGAGTCATTGTTTACAAATGTCATCCAGTCAGAGAGTGAAGATATCACCGTGATTAGCTCATCACTGTGGTAGGTTACACAAGAGTAAAATAACCCAAAGAATTACACAAGAGAAATACAAAAAGGGTGTAAAAGAGACTGTGATGCTTAGGAAAGGGAGAGTACAAGAGAGAGCAAGAAAAAAACCCCAAAAAAGAGAGAACTGGAGATGCATTTGAAAACTCCCCGAAGTGATGAATTTACATCGTGTCTGTTTTCTGCTACGTCTGCAACAGTGAAACTAACAGGACCTGAGAGGAGTTGGTGAGATCCTGCCAATTATAGTCTGGTTGACAGAGACTTTGCAGCAGCCAACTGTGAAAAGAAAAACATAATACTCTGCAGACGACATGGTCAGGAGAAAACAATGACCAGAACCCATCAGCTGTTTAATGAAGGGACAGAATCATCCTGCAGTCTTATGTCCAGCTTCTTTGTCATAGCTCACACTAAAGTCTCCATTTGTATCCTCTGTCTTCAGGTCATTAATGCTCAGAGAAGCAGTAACATTTAATTAGGGAGACATTATTAGTACAACACAAGCACAGTGTGCAGTGGAGAGAAATCCCAAAACAGCCCTTAACTGAATATTACATTTACAGCCACATGGAATTATACGCAAAAAAAAAAAATAAATAAAAAGGTTATGAGAAACTTGCAGATAAACAAATTAGCTTGTCACTGTGTGCTTTTATGTAGTTTCTACTCTTTTCACCAGGAATGTAAAGGATTATTAGTATAAATAAACAGTCTTGTGTTAGCCTCTGTTCCTGGTACCTTCCCCCAACACCCTGCTGATCATCCCAGCCATATAATCTGCAAAGTCTCAGCTGCATTGTCAAAATGAGGAGCCACTGATCCGTTCAGTGATTGCACAAACAAACAGACAGGAAAATACCAACAAGCTGGAGAAAATGAGTATACAGAGCAGAAATGAGAGGTCTGCATACTGAATCTTATAAATGGGTAATGTTCTGTTGTGTTAGCCAAGTGTGAGATGAGAAACAACATCACTTGGAGGTAGAAGGGAGGTGGAGCAGATGTAATGATAAAAAGTGGCCACAGTGTCACATGCATCACCACAGGGGGCTGTGTCGGATTGTCAGGGTGGATCTCTCAGCAACAGATGTAACGTTCAGCATTTACAAAGCAATAAACTTTATGGTGACTGTATTGGCATGTCCTGCATTTGCATCTCAGTTCAACCCTCCTATCAAAATGTGAATTACATTACAGTGTGTGTGTGCGTGTGTGTGCACATGTGTGTGTGTTTGTGCATGCAAACATGGGAGCTTATGTTTGGTTTATATGCAGTGTGGTTTATATGCAGTTGCTGTGTAGATTTCTATAAACAGCAGCTACATCTGTGTCTTTGTCTGCAAAATTCCATTCAATTCAAGATGTATTGCAGCATGCTCTTCTGTCTGAGCATGATACAGATCTAGGGGTGTGTAATGATGATATTTGTGATTGTAGCCTGGAAGATATGATTTTAGAAAGGCCATCCCTTGCATTAATATTCCGTGCAGCACAAGGAGGGCATGATTTTTCCCTTAAGTAGGCACTTCTCTTGCTAATGGTTAACATAAATATTTTCATTTGCTGCCTTTAAGACGTGACAGTCTGCAACGTGAATGCATTCAAAATAAGATCACATGTCTAAGCATGGGAGATTAGCATGACAGAAATACCCTTTAATAATGAGCTTGAGAGGGTAACACATTCTGAGGACAGTTCAGCCACCCACAGATTGAATCATTCATTTAAATTTTATTGAAACCGATGCAAAGGCCCACCTCTGCACAACAACTGCGTGTCCGTGTAAATTTTAAAAGCAAAGGTTTATGTATAAGGAGTATTATACACACTTGTCTGTTGCTGTCCACAATAACCTGAACAGAATCTAATTTCCTTGTTGGTAGTCTCATTTAGTGGCATTGTGCTGAATCACCGGATTATCCTCATACACCTGTTTTACAGTACAGATGCCCTCCAAGGCATCTATTATTATGCACAGGTACAAATCTGTTTCTGTTAGAGCCAAGTCTCGCTGTTCCCATCAACAGTCTTGTTCAGGGCTGTTTGGATCAACATAGATTTAAGTATGGCAGCTGCAGATATCTATTGAGAACATACCAAGTAGAAAAATGTGCCTGACAAGTGAGATGTACTTTTCTCTAAAGATCCCTGCACCAGCTCACTGCATGCTGCTACTCTCGCTGAGAGGAGTAAGAGATGAGAGCTGGGCCTGAGAGGGCCAGTAGCCCAAGGCATTAATGCTTAAAGAGAGAGACCTCTCCTGACTACCTATTCATCACATCACTGTTAGTGTAGCTGAAGCACTCAGTCCTGTTGCCAAAAAAAATGAGGACTACTGCAATGTCTGACATGATAGAACTATGACTGCTGCCTGATATACAACTGAGCCCAGCAGTCAACCCCTTTTCCTTTTTCACCTTGTAATGCAGCAAGATGCACATATATATATATATATATATATCTTATCTTGCTATACATCCAAAAGCACAAAAACGCGTAGCAGATAAACAAGCACTGACTCCAATAATCATGAGAGCAAGTTTTTATTAGAGCATGACGTTTCCTTTTTGCCCTCCCACAGAAATGCCACTCTGCACTATTTCTTCTCTCATCTTTTCTGTCAACACTTAATCCTTTCTTCCTGCTGCTTCCTCTGTTTCTCTCGACTGAGCGACAGAATGCACATGCCATTGTTTTGTCGTGGTTGTATCGATTAAGCGATGTGGAGCCAATTAAAGACAATCTGCAAGAAGTGTCAATGCCAGTGAGAGGATTAAATCACAGTGATGGTGCAAAAGACCTCTAATTATTCTCTTTTTAGTTAGAATGGGAGAGATAATAACCCTGCAAGAACAGTCAGAAGCTACTCTCTCCGTCTATTTTTCCTCTGTCCCTGCCCCGCAATTTCCAGTTTTCATTTCTACCAGCTCTACAATGTTTTTTCCTCTTTTTCTCTCCCTCTCACTCACTTCTCTGCTGTATTGCCCTGCTCTGCTACTCCACTGGGCACTAATTCAAATCCAGTCCACATCCTCTCACTTTGTTCTCTGACACTGCCCACCAACCCTGATAACCACAGCATCTTCACTTCACAGCATCTGTCTACAGTGTGTGTGTGTGTGTGTGTGTGTGTGTGTGTGTGTGTGTGTGTGTGTGTGTGTGTGTGTGTGTGTGTGTGTGTGTGTGTGTGTGTGTGTGTGTGGGGGCGTGCTCACGGGCATGTGTGTTGAATGCATGTACAGTATATGCTGGTGTTTGTCATGCACATAAACCATTAAAAGTGCAACACTTTTCAGCAGCTTGTGAACATGATTTAAAGGCACATATGCACACTTTTTGCCAAGGGTATTACTAAGGGACTAAGGAAGCAAATGGGTGTTTTCTTCAGAGTAGAGGAGAAATACAGATTGTTATTTGTACAGGCTGTTTGAATCTAAGGTTGCAAATTATTGAAAAGAGAAGGTGAAAAATGTTGTAGACTGAGAACTCAGGTCAAACTCAAGACCACTGTTTTAAAGGCATGATTTGTTTGGATAACAGGATAATGAGCAATAATTTAATGGCACTACTGAATACACCCAGCTCATTTTAAGAAATATGCTAAATCCAAGCTGCCTTATCTATGAAAAATTCAGCATATTACATCATTTTCCTCTAATTTCAAAGCTAGATCAAATTTCATTCAGCAAGTGTCATCACTGCTACATCATTTAATTTGACTTTTTCTTTAATACTGAGCTTCCAATTAGCTGAAAATTGAGATTTCTAGTAGTGATTCGCCCTGTGTCTGTGTATATTCTGTAAACTTGGAGCTATAACAGGCTTTAGAAACAGCCAGCATAGTGTAATGTAAGCTGGGGTTCCTTCCACTGGAGCATCATGTTATCTATCTTCTTCTACGTGAAGTGTCTCTATTAAAGGACCTCTCCTCTACCTTGCTCACCGTGGGGTTGCAGAGAGCAGCTCTCCCTACCTGCTTGATATGCAACAGTGTCTGGTGGCTGCTGGGCTCCCACGCCTCCCTGACTAGAGCCTTTAAACCTTGGCGCAGTCAGAGTGAGCCTCCCTTATCAATGGCCCTAGTGAGTGGCTATGACAGTGCCACGCAGAAAACACATCGATTAAATGGTTCCTCTTGCCACCCACTTCTGCTGCACCGCATAGCTCTCATCCTCCATTGCCAAAAATGAAAGCCCTGCAATTGAGTTAGCTTTCAACATGGGAGGCAGTGCTGTCACACTCACGTAGCGAGGGGAGTATTCTCTAGAATAAATGTAACAAGCATCATATGAAATAGAGGGGGACAAAAAAGATAGAAAGGTAATAAGACAGAAAGTGGCATTGTATAGTTCGAAGAGTTCGATGATGTACTTGCTTTTTCATCTGCTCTCATTCAGTGAAAATAACAAAACTATGCTCCACAAAACCTCCGACTAGGAATTTAACATTTAGAAAACAACCGTTTTTTAAAGGAAACAGGATTTCCCAGGAGTGTGCTATGTTGTCCAGCCCTGTGAACAAGCAGGTGGAGACAGAATTTATGTCTGGTGTTTGAGAATGCACAACACCCTCTGATATGGGATGCATGTCTTCCGATAAAAGCACAGAGATGTGAAGAGCACCGTTCAAGTAGCAGCTTGCCCAATCTGCTAAGTCTTATGAAAGCTTTTGTATCAGAGCGGGAAGAGGAGCTCTAGGCGCAACAGCCATATTTATATTCCAATCTTCTACACAGAAACCCACATTGCCAGGCTCATAAAAGATTCATCGAGCAGGGGAAAGCAAGGTCGTACAAAAAACTGGTCAGGAGGTGCCTACTGCAATGCAAAAAAAAAAAAAAAAGAGCAAATGGTTGCAAAGAAACACTGAGTGAGTCCTGTGATGTCAGATACTAGGGTAACGTGTTGTTGCCCTTATTACTGGTGACAGTGTGTCCAGCACTGACCAGATGATCAAGCATGTCTGGGCTCTAATTGGCATCTGTCACTCATACTATAGACTGTGACAGCCATTAAGGCTTCAGCCATATTTGTTGGTATTGATTCCATGTGTTGTTTGACTCTTTGTCTATTGTGCATCCCATCGCTGACATGTTTGTGAAATGAAGTGCAAAGGGGGGAGAGAAAAGGAGACAAAGACAATGCGTGTGTGGAAGACAGACTGCGTGTGAGTGTGTGTGTGTGTGTGTGTGTGTGTGTGTGTGTGTGTGTGCGCGCGTGCGCGCGCGCCTGTTCTGGGTGTTGTCAGAGAAATGTCACTCTTGCTTAAAGTCACAGACATAAACCTCTGGGAGTCCTGCACCCTCCAGCACACTCACACAGAAGGAAAGAGAGAAAGTGGGGAAGAGAATGTGATATAGGGATGATATTCATCCCACCAGTCAAGCTGATCCTTCCATACACTCTTGACAGTATACAAGTACACAAATAACATCCTATACTTTATATGAGTACCCTGCCTATTTTGAGAAATTATTTGTGCGTGAGTCTGCCATTATGAAATGTTGTCTGGAAGAGACCCGTGTAAATATAGTTTTTATTTCTCTTGTATGTATAAAAATGAATCAGTCCTTGAGTGTACAGCTGGCTGCTGGTTAGCTGCCAGGTTAACCATGTCTATATAAATGAGAAAGCTTTAACAGCTGTATTTAGTACTCAGTCCCAAAAGACCTTACAGACCTTTCTAATGATGACTACAAGCTGCCCTAGAGTTGTCCAGCTCAGTTCATGGGATTGCTAATGGTCAGTTTAGGACAGTAGGCCGCTGGGTTTTCAACAAGACAGAAAACAGCAACAGAGGTCATTTAGAGCTCACACAACCCTGAAGCGTTAGTCTGTGGCTCTGAATGAGTAAGTGGTCATTTAAAACATGCACTAAATACCAAGGTTACCAGACTTTTCTATCTGACTTTGACAATCCCAGAGTTCCCTGTGTCCTTACAAACATTTGCAAAACACTTAAATGCCCAGGGTTTCAACAACAATGACCCATGCTCATGGCAGTTAAATAGTTAAGTCTTGCTGCTGTGGAAATCTGCTGAACAGAATACCACGAACATGATATTTATTGCAGCCAGCAGTTTGTATGATGTTAAGGTCACAGTTTTGTGTTTTGTTTGTTTCAAGTAGGAAGGTCATGTGTGTTTGCATATGCACGTGTTTGGGGTGGGGTGGGGTGGGGGGGCTTTCCAGCTGGAAAGGTGTCATACCCTCTCTACTTCAGGGGGCGAACCCTGACAGGAACACAGTGTTACCCTGAGTCAGGCCACTGACCTCACATGCTGATCTACCTGGCATTCCATCTATTAACTAATTACCACACAGACCGCTGTCTGCCTCCATGCCTTGTCCAGTGTGCTGCAGTAGTAAAATCAGTCACCCATTTCACCCTGGACTGCCCTGGAAAAAGCCCACTGCCATCATCACACACTAATATCACCCGAGTGTGAGTCATGAACAGACCACATTTAGAAAACTGACCCAGAAACAGGTACATCATCCAAATCAAACCATTAAGCCACTTACACAGGCAAACAAGCCTCTCTGTACTTTAAAAAAATACACACGGTAACCACCCCTTCTTTTAGCTACCACACACACATACATACTCTGTACTTTAAAGCACATTTTATTGACTTGCTATCCGTCCTTATCCTCACTTTAAGTCAGCAGTAACTCTAAAATTGCATCTTAACCTGAAAATAGAATATAGATATTCTACAGACTAAATTTCAGCTTCCAGAGTAAAGGTGGGACCCCATAATGTCACTGTGTGTTGAAATCATGTGTCGCAAAATGTGTCTGATGATGAAACAGGCCACATGAAAGCACATCAAACATTAAGATGAGGGAGAGAGCAGTGGGCAGTACAAAGGCTCGAATGCTCTGTGTGCTTTAGCCCTCTTTCTTAAGCAGAATCTCCTTTATGAAACAAATCTCTTTACAGTGGTAAGATTCTGACTCACACAATGTGGTATCATCATGGTGCACTGATTCGAGTTCTATCCTAATCAGTCATGACACAAGCACATACTATTCAATCTTTTCAAGCAGCACTGAATCAGACATAATGCAACCTCATTATCTGTGGCTGATTGTGAAGCAGCACCTTTGTACATTAATGGGGAGTGCATGAAGGTAAGTGCAAGCACAGTGGTTAATCTAACCTTGGCTGCCCACTCACTCACCCAAATTGTTGTTACTGACTGACAGACAACAAAGAAACTGCACAGCAAAAAACATGTAAATTACACTAAGGCTATAAAATAATAGTGTTTGTTACAAAAATGTGGTCCATGTTATAGTTCATGTTTAGCAATGTTGTTGTTATTCTCTGAAAAAATGAATTTTACAGTATGTGAGCTACATACAGAATATGTATTGGATTTAACATTGTATAGGCCCTACAGTATATGTGTCTGATGACGTGAGGTTGTGTGGGGGCATGCAGTACCATGTAAGTAATTCAGACAAGCAGAGGAGATGGGAGTTAGAAGAGAAGGAGAAATTCTGGAGGGAGATGAATGAGGTGATCCAGGGTATCCTTAGTGGTGGGAGAGTGGTGATTGGGGCAGACTTCAACGGACACGTTGGTGAGGGAAACAGGTGACGAGGAAGTGATGGGTAAGTTTGGTATGCAGGACAGGAATGCAGAAGGACAGATGGTGGTAGACTTTGCAAAAAGGATGGAAATGGCTCTAGTGAACACATTTTTACAGAAAAGGGAGGAGCATAGGGTGACATATAAGAGTGGAAGCAGGAGCACACAAGTTGATTACATCTTGTGCAGACGTTTCAACCTGAAAGAGATCAGTGACTGCAAAGTAGTTGTTGGGGAGAGTGTAGCCAGACAGCATAGGATGGTGGTGTGTAGGACTCTGGTGGTGAGGAAGATGAAGAGCAGAGGACCAAGTGGTGGAAGTTGAGAAAGGAAGAGTGTTGTGTGGCTTTCAGGGACGAGCTGAAACAGGCTATGGGAGGTCAGGAGGTTCTTCCAGATGACTGGACAGCTACAGCTAAAGTGATCAGGGAGACAGGTAGGAGCATACTTGGTGTGTCATCTGGAAAGAGGAAAGCAAATAAGAGACTTGGTGGTGGAATGAGGAAGTTCAGGAGTGTGTTAAGAGGAAAAGGTTAGCTAAGAAGAAGTGGGACACTGAGAGGACAGGAGAACAGACAGGAGTACAGGGAGATGCAGTGTAAAGTGAAGGTAGAGGTGGCAAAGGCCAAACAAAGGGCGTATGAGGATTTGTATGATAGGTTGGACACTAAGGAGGGACAGGTGGATTTGTACAGGTTGGTGAGGCAGAGAGACAGAGATGGGAAGGATGTGCAGCAGATTAGGGTGATTAAGGACAGGGATGGAAATGTGTTGACAGGAGCCACGAGTGTGATGGAAAGATGGAAGGAATACTTTGAAGAGTTGATGAATGAAGGAAATGTTAGAGAGCACAGAGTAGAAGAGGTGACTGTTATGGAGCAGGAAGTAGCAAAGATCAGTAAGGATGAAGTGAGGAAGGTGTTGAAGAGGATGAAGAGTGGAAAAGGCAGTTGGTCCTGACGACATACCTGTGGAGGTATGGAAGTGTTTAGGAGAGGTGGCAGTAGAGTTTTTGACTGGGCTACTTAACAAGATCTTGGAGAGTGAGAGGATGCCTGAAGAATGGAGGAGAAGTGTACTGGTGCCCATCTTTAAGAACAAGGGAAACGTGCAGAGTTGTGGAAACTACAAAGGAGTAAAGCTGATGAGTCACACAATGAAGCTATGGGAAAGAGCAGTGGAGGCTAGGCTGAGGTCAGAAGTGAGCATTTGTGAGCAGCAGTATGGTTTCATGCCAAGAAAGAGCACCACAGATGCAATATTTGCTTTGAGAATGCTGATGGAGACGTACAGAGAAGGCCAGAAGGAGCTGCATTGTGTCTTTGCAGATTTGGAAAACGCATATGACAGGGTGCAGAGAGAAGAGCTGTGGTTTTGAATGAGGAAGTATGAAGTGGCAGAGAAGCATGTTCGAGTGGTGCAGGACATGTATGAGAGCTGGAAGGTGTGAGGTGTGCTGTAGGTGTGACAGAGGAGTTCAAGGTGGAGGTGGGACTGCACCAAGGATCGGCTTTGAGCCCCTTCTTGTTCGCTGTTGTGATGGACAGTCTGACAGATGAGGTTAGACAGGAATCTCTGTGGACCATGATGTTTGCAGATGACATTGTCATCTGTAGTGAGAGCAGGGAACAGGTGGAGGAAAATCTAGAGAGGTGGAGGTTTGCTCTGGAAAGGAGGGGAATGAAGCTTAGCTGCAGTAAAACAGAGTACATGTGTGTAAATGAGAGGGACTCAAGTAGAACAGTGAGGTTACAGGGAGTAGAGGTGAAGAAAGATTTAAAGTACCTAGGGTCAACAGTCCAGAGAAACAGAGAGTGTGGAAAAGAAGTGAAGAGATGTGTGCAAGCAGGTTGGAACAGGTGGAGGAAAGTGTCAGGTGTGATGTGTGACAAAAGAGTGTCAGCAAGAATGAAAGGAAAGGTGGACAAGACAGTGGTGAGACCAGCAATGTTGTCTGGTTTAGAGACAGTGGCACTGAGAAAAAGACAGGAGGCAGAGCTGGAGGTAGCAGAGCTGAAGATGTTGAGGTTCTCTCTGGGAGTGACGAGGATGGATAGGATCAGGAATGAGGACATCAGAGGGACAGCTCATGTTAGATGTTTTGGAGAAAAAGCCAGGGAAGCCAGATTGAGATGGTTTGGACATGTTCAGAGGAGGGACAGTGAATACATTGGTAAAAGGATGCTGAGGTTAGAGCTGCCAGGAAGGAGGCCTAGAGGAAGACCAAAGAGAAGGTTCGTAGATGTAGTGAAGGAGGACATGAGGATAGTTGGTGTGGGTGGGGAGGATACAGAGTATAGGGTTAAATGGAGGCAGATGATTCGCTGTGGCGACCCCTGAAGGGAGCAGCAGAAAGGAAAAGAGGAACCTGTCGTAGCATAGCAAGGTGATTTTAGCAGTTGAGTATGTGTCTTTGACTCTCACTGGCAGATTTACGCCCCTACATGTGCAGCTTTTCATTTGTTTAATTTTCTAGGCAGAGGTTAGGCTGCTGCTTGGCTGAGCGCACTCTGTCCAGCCTACCTAGTGTGCTTTCTCCTGGGAAAAATAGACTCACGTCTCCATCCTCTTCAACTGTAATCCAGCCACACGGTCTCATTTCAAATGATATAAAATCTTCTAACCGCTAGGCTCACTCATAATAATGGCTTAGGGAACGTTTTTTAAGAACTATTTTTTATAAGGTTTGACAAGCTTGAATGTTTTGGTAAGATTGCTGTGTAATAGCTGTTTGGCATGGAGACAAACAGAGAAATTTTTCACAAGTGGCTCAATCGTACTCATGTCTGTGGGAGGGCTTTTATTGTGATCATGCTGTTTGTTCTCATTGGACTGGCACCAGGAACCAGGATTTTTGTCCAAGGGGTCACTGCCATGTCAGTGCACTGTTTAAAGCTGTCTCAGTTGGACATTAGCCATCCCAGCTGTTTGTCATGTCTGATTGACTGAGTTCAGGTCTCTCTTTGTTGTCCGCACATGTAGACCTAGTGTAGACATTATTGGCTTTTTGTATGAAGAGTCAGATATAATTGATGTCAGACTTGTCTATAATACTGGAATTATATATATATATATATAAATATATATATATATATATATATATATATATATATATATTTATATATATAGATTTAGTGAAGAAAATCTTCATAATACAGCATTATGATAGCATCTGTTTCAATATATATATTACAGCACTAAAGTACTGTATACTTACTGCAATGTAAATAAACTGAATGTTTGCCCCAAATCATGTTTTAAACATTACCATGATTTACAAGTACTTATTCCTTTACAGTACTTGTCTTTTAGCTATAAATCGGCCCCAGCTGGGTGAGCTCCTGGTGCAATCATCACACCAATCTAGAGTGAGGAAACACAACTTAACAAGGTCCTAAATGGTAGTCTGTTGAAACTGATTGTTTATTGTGATCCCTGGTGAGAGAGGGGATCAAATAAATTACTGAAAAATCTGTCCAATTGCTTACACAGGGTTCTGTCTGCCTCTTTGAGAATGACAAGCAATTAGGTTTTCTCCCCCACTGCGCTTGGTGTTTGAACAGAAAAACACCAAAGTAAGTGTTCATTTCCATCACTCTAACCATGCTAGAGTCTTCGAGGCCAGACATCTTAAACCAATAACGACATTCCACTGGTACTCTTTTTCTCCAGTGGGACCACAGCAACATTTTTTTTTTTTTGCCTCCAACCCTTAATGTGCATCTTTCAGTACATGAAACAGTCTTTATACTTAACAGCACAAACCAAAATTAAGAAGCCACTGAAAAACAAAGAAATTAATTATTTTGCCCCCTTGAACAATATTACTACATTCATTCTCTAGCATGCTGTTGAAGGGTAATAGTGGAACACTGATCTTTGTGAGCTGCCAACATTTTCTAAATACATGCCCCTTTGAATTTGACTGGTGATACGTATAACTATGTTATATTTATTCTTAAACATTCAGGATAAACATCAGCAACAAATTTAGAAAGTTACATAATGTGTGATAAAAGGGATATTTCATCAATAGTGAGTTTACTTGTAGTTATTAATTGTGTTTCACAAAATATCTGATCATCTTATGTTGTAGTCCATATGGAATTGATTTAGTCTAAGTATTAGTCTACGTCTTAGATTTCCTGGATAAATTAGGTTTTGTGTCATAATTGACATTTACAATATAACCAGGAGTTTTTAATATTTACCACATTCATAACAATATGTTTGAATGTTTCAGAGAAAGGTCATTATTATCCACATTATTCCAGCATATTATCATTTTAATCTCCCACATAATGGCAGTCGTCACATGCACTGCATACTGTAGCTTGTATATGTGAAAGCGTTGTATCAAAATCAAATGCATTAATAAGAGTTTACACTTTCCAAAATGCCTATTACCATGCCTATTAAATGCACATATTCCTCTAAATGTCTGGTACATTTAGAGGACATAAGTTGCCTTGGGTTAATTTCCAATGATCCATTAAATTTCTGACATCTTGCACACATTTTTCAAAAGTCAATGTAGATTTGCTGCAATATAGCTCTCTCCCACCTCTGTTAAAGTGAAAGTCAACAAAGTATAATATATGGATGCAGTGTGTTCTGTGCTGTAAATGCTGTACTTACAAATCCACACACACTCAAATGAACTTGTGCCAATGCATCCTGGCATGCATGGCTCAACACTATAGCGAGACATCTGTGCCAAGGTCAGGCAGGTTCCCATCTGTACCAGTAGCACTAAAGACCCCTGGACTTTATGGGTATTTAACATACATGCAGTGAACAAGCGCATTTGTCTCATTAAAGCCTTCTAAATATTTCATATAGGCCTGTGCTGAGACTGTGACTAAAAATATGTGGATATCTCAACTGTGCTGAGGGCATGTTACCCTCATTGCGCTAGATACGCGAGAAGTCATCAATTCTTTATGTTTGCAGTGCGATCTTAGGGAGATGGCTGGCATCATATTTTCAGTCCTTTTAATATTTCATGTAAACACTTACACCAAATTGTCCCCCAAGGCCAATTACAGTATGAATCTACTGAAAAGAGGGAGACATGATAGTAAGCCATCAACTATACTTTCACTGTCACATTTGCAAAGTATTTTACATTTGGTGAAGAACTTTCACAGTGTTGTCAGTATTTTCACTACAGAATAGAAATGTGTGCTTTTCAAATTTACTTGAATTGGCTAAATTAGATATTAGATATGATTTGAAAAAGTCAACTAATCTACAGTTGTGGTTAAATTAGTTCAGGGCACACAAACACATCTTCATGATTTCATTTAGTGCTATAGTTTTTCAGCAAGGGATGGATTCAATGTGATTATAAAGCCATTGCCCTAGAAACTCCTGCACCTTGTTTGGTATCACTCAGAAAGAAACTAATTACTTTTCCCTCTAATACCATTGGTGATATGCATGGCATACTTTGAACCTGCAGCACAGGTGTGAGTAGAGCCTAAGCCTCCTATACAAAAAATGTAATGTTGCATCATTTCAACTGCAATGTCCACATTCCCAGTGTAAAACACCCATTAATGGTGCCATATATGGCCTGTGCTGCTTCTACTGGTTACAGCATTATTGTTAAAACACGTTATTCCTCAGTCAGATACATTTGCCAACAGTGGATCTGAATTTTATTTAAAAATGTTACTGTATTGATAGACATATGTAATCAGAGGCAGGTAAATGTAAATCTATGTGGTTCTTACACTTCTTAAAACGCCATAACAAATATTACCTGTAACAACTTTAGGAGCCTTGGAGCTTGAAAGGCTAGGGGCCAATAAAGTCTCAGTTCATAGTAACAGTCACAATTGGAAAAAAAAAAAAATCACTATGATAGTGACTCGGTCTGTGTGTGAGTGACCACCTGATATGCCACTCCCTGATCTCTTAACACCACTCTAATGTAGAATATTGATATTGACCATGCATAGTTGAATTGTTTTTATTTGATGGTTTTATTTATTTATAAGGTCCTGTTATCTGTCTGGTGGCCTTTGTCTACTGGTGACACTCACCGCCAACGTGTCGTACGAGGAGGCGCTGTCCGTGGTGCTAAATTGACTCAGACTGCTGTTTTTAACCAAAGGCGCGACACGGCGCTGTCCGCTGATCCTGAATCCACCTACAAACGGATGACTGGCTGTTTTCTGCTCTGCCTAATAACAAAGGCAAATTGTGGCCACTTTCTCAACAAACCTTATAGTTTCTCAGGCTGTCATGGGATCTGCTCAACACCAGCATGTTGTGCTGACCAGCTGAAACCCTGCAAGTTCCAATGCTCCTGTCTTGACTGAAAGCTTTACTGGGTCAAATAATTTACCGTCCTTCACTTCAATTTACCAACTGTCACATCAGAGCTCGTCATTTTTACCAAACAGACATCGGCTTTGCTTCAGTGTCACGCACTACAGCACGCCACGCACTCAGACACCATAACACATCTCCGGGATCTACAACCATTTGTTGGCGCTGGTCTGGCACACTGCTCATTGCACATGGTTTGTATTCACAGCCACATTTCACACATAGACACTGTAAATAAACTGCCCCACTGTTTTTTGTTTTTTTTTCCCCCTCCCAAGTTAATCAGCACAATCAGATAACAGTTTTTCTCGGGCAGCCAAAGAACCTGGCTGCCAGTGATGTAGAGGTAGATAGGCAGGTCTGTAAACAACGACCTCCGGGGCATCAAAGCCATCAGAACCCCCCAAAATCAATTTTATTGCCAAGGGAAAATGGTACTTTCTGTCTTTTTTTGCTACTCCCTCTCATTTATTTTATTAACTGCATCAAAATCTGTCAGTCTTAATGTGAGAGGTGCACAGGTGGATTTACTGAGCTCTCTTCTGCTTATTTAGCTTTCTACATACGCTTCCATTGCTTGACATGACTACAGTACATCCCGAACAATAGCAATTTGCCTATTTAGTGCTGCACCATGTATCCATACGCACAGACTTAACATAACATCCCCCTCTCCGGTTTTAAAGTGTTTACGCTGCTGCTATTTCATCAAATAATCTGAAATATGTGAGAAATCAGAGACGGGCGCTCATCATTGCTTTAGGAACTTTTAACAATGCTTATTCATAGCGTGCAAGCGTTTGCGCCGGAGTTCTTACCTCACAGGGCATGACGGCTAACATCACAAGTAGAAACATAGCACTGAAGAGGTTCATCCTAGTCGAAATGATAAGAGTCCCAGCCGACACCGGTTCCCGCAGATCTCCCCCCGTTCCTGTCCCTTACTGGGGCGGTTTCTTCAGATACAGAGGGATTCCTTTAATGCTGTGTCGGCTGTGCTCCACCAACCTCATCACCAGGACGCACGGCAACCCTCTCTGGCTCGGTAAAGCGACCAGTCGCGTGTCTTTTGTGGAGCACAGCAAAAAGCCCCGATCGCCCAGTGTGGGAAAGTCTTCAGATGCTGTAATCGGGCGAGGCGGACAGTCAGCGGTCCCCCTCCGTCCTGCAAAATTACTGCGACTGAGAGAGGAGAGAGGAGGAGAGAGTCGCAGAGGTTGGAAGGTGACTGCTGTGCTTGCAAGGTGCCGACGCTAGGAGCAGCACGTCTACGTGCTATAGGAGCCCAATCAAAGTAGTACCACTCTTTGATGCAGCCAGGCTTGGCCGTGTGTGCGTGCGTGCGTGCGTGCGTGTATGCATGTGTGTGAGAGAGAGCCCTGCTTGCACAGTATTCTTGCTCCAGCGGCTGAAAGATAGACAGCTTGGATGGATGGATGGATGGATGGATGGAGTAGATAGATTGATATATACAGTATGGGTAGATGGATAGAACACTGCTTGCAGTGAGTGTGCATTTTGCACCACAAATTGTTTCCACTACAATGACAGCCACCTCAAGAAGGAGCTGACATTTAGCATTGATAATGTCTTCCTGCTCATAAGCCTCGATTTGAATGATTACTGTGTGCATTGTAAAAGATCAGGATAGTTGCTGTCAAGTCTGCATTAATACCATTAATTCAATGCTGATGCATATCCAATTAGAAAATGCCAAAATACAGGGGCTCTCTAGGGAAATGATAAAGATTATTCTTGCACTGATTACAATGAAGATAATGGATGTTGTTAGCTAGCAGAGATAATTAAATTATGGTCAGGTACTGGTCTCTAATAAGTATTTTCCAGGCCATGAAAATATGGATATGAAAATATAACAGTCCCTGCTACCCACTCCACCCTCACCTCATAATAGCTTGGCTTAAAACAAACATTTTCGAAGGTAAATGCACAAAATGTCAGCAAGAGTGAATCCCTTTAATGACTGACCAGTGTCAAGAAAGCTGAAACCACAAAGACAGAACATTAAAAAATACTGTTGCTGCAAAGAGTGTGTTCAGCTCTACCATTACACAGTGTTTTGGACATGACACAGAGATAAAGCACCACGTACACAGCCTACCGAATGTGGCATATTCTGAATAAAAGTGGCCTGAGCAGATCCTCTTTGTGTATTTGGCGACAGCTGGTGCTTAATGCATTGTTATTACTGAAAGTTTAACAGTATGTGCATGAATTATGGTTGTGTAACAAAGAAGACACAGCACAGTATGGTAAACAAATTCTCTATAGTACAAGTCAGATGTCACTTTGAGTCATTCTATAACCAGAAATAATACTCACTTAGGTGACATTGCTATACAGTCTTCTTTTTGTTAAATATCCAATATACTATGAAAGTTCTTGAGCAGAGAATGGGTTTGCAGAGTTTATAGAGTAGAACAAGAGTAATGAGAAAAGTAATAAGGGCAGATTTATGATTGTAACATATCACATACACACCAGGACATACTGGACTTAAGAACGCTGCTTCTACGCAAGGTTTGTCAATATTGGAGGACATTTTATTTATAGATTTCCTATTTTCTAAAGGCTACCCATATTGGAGTTATTCCACATGTTTTGTATCTTTGTATTGGATCTTAATACCAAGAACAGTAAGATTAGTTCATAACACACTCAGAAAAGATTTCAGATCAGAGAGTTGACGGCTCGTGTCTTCCAGCCCTGCCTCTATATGGTACTGCAGAGGGCTGACATTCACCACCCCTGCTGCTACCTTCAGTGGCATGGTGCACACCCCTTTATTTTCCCAGCAGGAAAAACTACAAGGAGGTGGAATAAGTAGCTGAGGGGGAGTCAGGGCAGGGTGGTGTACAAGAAAGACACAAGCAAAGATGGAATTATTCTTGCCTCACTGCGCTGTTGTTTTCAACACAGATATTGTATTTTACTGTACAGTCCTGGATTGTGCCTGTGCTCAGATTCACAAAGCAGAGCATGAGGCTGAGGATAATAGAGAAGCCCAAGGCTGCCAGGGTGAGTAAAAGTGATGTTGAGTCATTGCATGGGGTCAGGCCTGCCTGTGTTTTTAATGGTCATGCTAAGGAAATACACTGTACCAACAGACTCCTCCCTTCTCATGGTTGTTCTTCTCTGTCTCCACTTCTAAGTCTAACCCTGTTACAGTTTAGAGGCCTAGGGCATTGAAGGGACCGCAGGATTGTATCTGAGTTAAATGCAAACAAAGTGTGACCCATTTGTTGAAGGTGCAGCTTGTATCACAGTCATCTCAAGAAGGTCACAAGAAAATGGACCTCCAGGGCGACTGTCTGTCCCATTATCTCTCTCTTCCTGACACCTTGCACGTGACTGTGCTGTGTTAGCCAGATGTGATACTAAAATCATCCGCTTTTACATTTTTATGGTCTAGATCATTATGCTCTGAAGTCATTGCCACTGTCTCTGTTTCTGTCGCTCTTCTCATGGTCACCCTGAGCGTTTATGTTATTGACTCACGGTTGTTTGCCTGTATTTCATTTTGAATGACTCCATGAAGAATTTTTCTTAGTGTTTTTCTCTGATTATGTGTGTTGCCATAATATTTATAGCAGTGCAACCTGTCTATTGTTTAGAGGTGGTCTGAGGCCTAAATTTAACATCCCACAGCATCTCTCGCTTATACAGGTGTGTGTTTATGCATGAGCTGCATACACGCACTCTGCTTGTCAAAAAATATGGTTATTAAGCGTTTAAACACAGCCATTTAGAAGGAACTCCTTGTATTAAGCCATCACTGCCAAGCCTATCATTATATAGATTTTCAATTTCCAGGAGTTGATTCTCTTCAAATAATTGGAAAGCAAGTAGAATTTTAAACATGCTCTTAGGGGGGAAAAAAAAACATGGTAGACCAGAGCTGTAGAGAAGAAGAGCTTAGAGTTTGTATGGTGAATATTACACAGGTGCATAGGCGCAGTGAATGACTACATTGTAGATCATCACACAGACATCAGACAGTCTAATTGGATTTTGGATTTTGTGAAGTTAAGAGTACGTGGGTAGTACTATCTATCTAGCAAACACTGGAGTCTGTCCTATAGCAAAGCCTGTGGTTGTTATTGATCTTTGTAATGTTACTGCTGCTGCCGGTGCTGCTGAGTTATTTTCCTGAAAGACCATATGCTTCCTGAAAGTTTCCAGAAGGTTGAATCTACATCAGGTAGTCCAATGGGCATGCAGGATCATGTAAAACTGATTGAGCTCTGAGTCTTTGGCTTAAATTTAATGCTCAGTAATTAATAGATACGCAATTGTGCACACGAACACGCTTCACTGTAACATCAACATGCCAGTAGACACACAGATGGAAGTTTTTACCCTGATGGTCCTGCAAACATAACACTGATACGAAGGCTTTGTGCAAATATTATAGCAGCGTACATCTTGCATTGGCAGTCATGCTTCCTAATGAAATACCTCATTCAGCAGTCCCAAAAGTACAGTGTGTTTGTAAACCAAATGGACTGCCGCTGCTCACGCTCACCTGCCTGCATTCTTGATGAGCAGGGTCAATGTGGAACTCCTTTCATGCTACGATTTTTCAAAAGCTATTATTCATACAAATTTTAATAACTTTTCCTTACAGTATTAAAGGCAAATGCAGCTCACTAAATCTCATCTTTGCTTTCATACCAATGAAAAAAAAAAAGCATTATGTATTTCTAGGAGGACCTTGTTTATTTAAATACTTAAATAGCAGCTAATGGCGGTGAAACCTCACCGACCATTGGGTCAGAAGGTTAGAAGTGCTCTGTTACCATAGCAATGCTTGCTGGAGTGTCCAGAGGGAAACGTGAAACTCTCAATGGATGCCTCAAGATGGCATTAAACATACCTTTTCACACCCTCTTTTAGGCTTTCTCACTTCACTACCTGCACAAAATCAAGGCAACCAGGGCAAGGACTACTCAGGTTCAGTTGGGGTTTCTGCGGAGAGGTCCTAGCATGCTCCATATCTGCGCCTGTCATAATCTAACAAACATCATCAATCATCATTTAGTGGAACTGCATGGCAGTCTGCTCATGTGGTTGAATCAAAACAAAAGAACAGAGAATTGCTGCCCCCCATAGACTCACAGAAAGTGAAGAAATGAGAGGAGGCTGGCAGATATACAGAGATGGCCTGCCAAAAGGTCCATTTTTTTAAGTGAAGCTACCTTTATATTCTCATCTGCCCATTGTTTTATGTTGAACCTCACATCATTCTTTCTGTGTCCTTTCTCTTTCTATTCCTCCCAGAACAAGCAGTACTAAGATGCTCCCTGAGCTGTGTTCTGTAGCCTGTGTTTGTGTTTAATTGGATGAAAAGATGATGCATAATGCGAGAGGAAAGAAACATGAGGGAACCAAAGTCCATGGCGCCTGCGGCAATAGAAACCAGCAGCTATTTGTTGTTGACATTTTTCACTACTGTTTTTTCTGCTCCATTGAAACGACGACAGCTTCATGTTTTTTTGTATTTAGGGCTTTTTTTTTACCCTAGTTTCAGCTTGTCTGTGGCATAAAGTGCCTGAGCATCACAAAAATTCAGTCCTCACTGCCACACTTGTGATTGCGTTTGCGTGTAGCATACAGCGGTGTAGTGATCTCTGAAGTACCGGAAGGAGAGCTTAAAAGTAGGTGTATCAAAAAAAGAGTATAACCAGATTCTCTCTATTAGGAGCATGGTGGTAAATGGTGTTTACTTCTGTTGCAAATAACTTGCAGCTCCCAGCATGCATCTACACTGCTGTCACACTAGAGCAGCATCACAAATAATAATAGTCGTCCTACTGTAATTAAGAAAATGTGTGCAGTGAAGTTGTGATCCTGAAATCTAAAATAAACTTGAAAGAGAGAGGGAGAAGAAAGGAAATGTTTTATGCAATACCGCCATCTGAGCTGTAATGTTCCCCTGACCAATATTAAGGCGGGCATGGGGGAAAGATAATAAAAAGCTCTTCAAAATGGTGAGAGCTTTGTACTTATTCTTAAAGTAGCTGCAGCT
This sequence comes from Mastacembelus armatus, assembly GCF_900324485.2. Taxonomy (NCBI): domain Eukaryota; kingdom Metazoa; phylum Chordata; class Actinopteri; order Synbranchiformes; family Mastacembelidae; genus Mastacembelus; species Mastacembelus armatus. The sequence goes on from NC_046640.1 coordinate 13,161,683, forward strand.
AACATACCGCTTCCCTTATATAGTACCCTTTGTTAACTCCTCGTTCTGGCTGTACTTTATCTCCCAGCAGCCATTTGGGCTGACAATTCCCAGCTTGGATGTCTCAGGTTGATATCTTCCACCATGTGTGCTCATTCCTCCTGTGCCTGTATGCTTTTATGGTACCAGTTAGAGTCAAAAGATGAGACTATGACAGAGAGCGAGCAAAAGGGAGAGAGGAAGAGATAAAGAGCAAGACACTAGTAGGATAAAAGAATGGTTTTACATAATTAAGCAGATAGAAGTGATTACAGCAGCTTATCCACAGAGCACGAACTGTGCACATTCAGGCTCATTATGAAGTTAAAGACTCCAAACTGTCACTGATGGCTTAATTACAGTTCCACAGTGGAACAAATGATTTAGAGCCATTACAGCAATTCACAAACCTTTTCTTGAACACGCACGCAGTCATCAGAGAATGGGCTTTCTTTCTTCCATAATGTTTGTTTTCTCTGTTTCATCCTCCCTACTTGTCTCATGCCTTTGTCTTTAACACCATCATGATCAAATACTGTTTTCTTCATTTGCATCTGGACACAGCTGAAACCAATAATATAAAGAATGGGAAGGACAGACTCACTTTTTCCTTTGTACTGTACCACTGGTCAGCAACCTCACTCTCCAAATCCTTACTAAGGCCTCTTCCAGTACTCTGTACTGTTAGTTAAGAGGTAGTTAAAAGCTGAAGCTGTCCCTCACTGCTCTGCCAAGCCCCATGGAGACAAGCTAGCAGAGTGTGGACTCAGCACTTCTCAGAAGTCTAAGGCCAGGCACCGGGGCTTTTATTCTACAGTCTGCTTCTGCATTATTGAATCAGGGGACTGCTTCAAACCTGGAACTGGACACAGCCAAGAGGCAACATGCAGATTTGATGAATCAATATATTGCAGAGGAGAAGTTTAAAAGGAAGGTACGCAGCAAAAGGGCACTAGCAGGATTGGATCAGATAGAGACAGATCGATGAATATCTTCCTTCTTCTCCAACCACCCTACCATTGCACAGTTGTATATGTTAACATATATTCAAGGGTCCTTCGACATGTGCATTGTATATCACTCTTATACACATGCACACACACAAAACACACATACAGATACAAAATTCACACATATCCGTGCACCATCCCCTGAAGGCCTTCATTAGATAAAAAGGAAAACAGCTCTTTCCAGAGCTGCAGTGCAATTATTCAGTGTAGTCAAGCATGTCTCTGTGTGACAAAGCAAATTGCTTTTTCAGTTTGCTGTTCCTGATACAGATAGGCCTTTCAAAATCTGAGGGGAAGCCTCGCGCCACTGCTCCCGACGCTACAAGAGATACCGGCAGTTATTTACCCCACTGTGTGTGCTCGTGTTTACAGATGACTTTACGCATGTCTGTGTGGTGTGTATTTGTGTGCAGATAGCAGCGTTTTGCTGTACACAGTGGTGCGTGACAATCAATCAGTTTTGTTCCTTATTGCGTTTCAGTAAAATCTGGCAAGATTGATAGAGGTCTACTGTGACATTGTGTGTTATGGTCCACGTTGAAGAACTTGATGCCTTGTGCACTACTTACATAATTATTCAGTGCAGAGTGAAAACAGGCAGGCGCCTACTTCAGTGCGCAGTTGAGGAGGCACCATGCGCCAGGCCTCCATTAAGTACCTGTATTATTTGCAGCTGTAATACATTTCATTCCCATTTTGATGATGGGATGGCTTCATTTAGCTGCATCCATTATCTTAAAATGTGTCTAGGATTACAAAATCATTAACAGGTCACTGAATCCACTGGGTTTAGGGGCATGTTTCGGGTCAGGATGAGGATCTTTGTGGTTAAAGTGATAGGTGAGGTCATTTGTATGAAAGTGATGACTACTTTCTCAGGTCTGGCAGATGATTATCCCTCCTTTCGTGTTAGGGTGAGTAAGAGAGCATTTCATGGCCACTGACTCCTTATTTATCTTATCCCTGCTCCCTCCAGTAGGGTCCCAATCAATCTCCAGAGACTTGGAGTGAGAGAGGGAGAGAGAGGACGGAGAGGACAAGTCATCTGGCGGGAAGCAGAAGGAGAGAGAGTGCAAGGACAGAGCAGAGCGTGGAGATTTATTTGTGCTGCCTGTCGGTTTGTGGCCACACACAAGGAGACAAATGTTTATGGGAATCTTCAGGAATCTCCACTGTGATTATGGAGCATGTCAGTTGAATGTGTAATGATTTTCCCCTTTGTACAATATCAACTATGTGTGTGTACGTGTGTGTGTATATATATATATATATATATATATATATATATATTTGATATATATATATTTTGATATCCAATTATATATATATATATATATATATATATATATAATTGGATATCAAAATGAAAGGTGTTCAGTGGGAAACTTTATTTCTTGTTTGGTTTTCAAAAGGTTACTTAATGTGATGTTATGCGCCAAGTAATTTGAGGCCTACATCATTTGTCACACTGCTGGTCAATGGCTTTAACCCCTTCCACCTCAGAAGGAAAGATTGATTGTTATCCACTGTCCCACCACCAAGTGGCCTGGGCAAATCTTGAAGCACCACTGTATGTCCAAACAACCAGAAATCTAGCTGCTGGCTAGTCTGTTGCCATAGAGATGTGTTGTTGTCATGCCGACGACCTAGCCAGCCTGTAATGTGAAAAAAATGAAGGGATCAGACAAGAGGATCAGATCACAGAGAGGCTCAGAACTTTGCTGTGGAGAGGTGGGGTAGCGGTTCCTTTGAAAACCAGACACCTTTAAGGCTGTGAGTGCACGGTGCTCAGACATGGAGGGGTTGGACGATGCATTAGTATTAACACATATTGAGCTGGATTAGAATGAAAGGCACAGAGAAAGAGAGAGAGAGAGAGAGTAAAAAAGCCAGTAGAGGCAGAGGTTGACACTTTGTAAAGAAAAGTAAGAGAAAGAGATTTGGCATGAAACTGGAGGTAGAAGAGAGGGATTTCATGCACTGGTTCCACAGAGCTTTTTCTGATCACTACAAGCAGTTTGAAGACTCCTGCATGGGTACTTCAAAATGCTCATGATTTATGCCCGTCAGTGCTGTCCATATGTGCCTGGAATATCTGATCAACTCTACTGATGTAGCTGTGAGCCTGCTGGGGGAGGGATGGAGAGAGGCAGGGAAAGAATGATTAAAAAACAAGGCATGGAGGGTAACACAGAAAAGCTTTGGATGGGATGAAAGACAGAACAAAGACAGAGCAAGAGACAAGGAAAATAAGGACAAGGTAGTATATGAACATAGACTGACAATTTAGTGAGAGATGCTAAAAAGAGGCTAACAAATGCAGAGAGAGAGAGTGAATGAAGGACAGATAAAGGAAGAGTGAGGCAGAGCGGTGTTGGGCCCTGTGGATGCCACTGACCACTCTAATTATCCTCTATTTTCTTCAAACATGGCTGAGGCATTGTGAGTTAGTCCCCTGGGACACAACCCGCTCCTCATTTTCTCTGAGATTCAATTCTGCTCCATCTTCCTCTGTCTTTTACATATAAAACACTTTCTTCAATTATTCCTCTGACGTTCATATCTGTATTATTTGACGCCTTTGCCTATTCAGAGTGACTACTCATTTCGCCCCACTCCAGTGTGACTAGAATCAATCCCAGGCTCATTCTAAGATAGTCAGAGAGTGAATGTGTGTGTGTTTGCATGCACCCTGTGTGTATAGTTGTTTGTTGAGTATGATTGAAGACAAGAGACACAGCGAGATTGGAGAAAAAGACAGAACAGCAGAGGGAGGGCGACATAATTTAAAAGGAGTGTGTGAATGAATGTGTTTGTGTGAATAGGCGCATGCAGAGTAAGGCCATGGAAGTGAGCGAGTGTGCTGGAGTGTGTGTTTGGTGTAATGAAGGTGTTTCCAGCTTATCTTTGCCCCACTCTCTCCCTTGTGTAGGACAGCATGGTTTATTTGAGATCAAATGAGGCTACAATTACATGGTGGATAACTTTCTCTCTCGATCGATTACAAACAAAAGGAGCATTCCATCAGAGGCTTTTAACTAGACCTACTGCTGTATGTATTGCCATCTATAGCTTTACTGGCTTATTGTTCCTTTGCTTTAAATCTCCTAAGAAATGGGGGTTAGCTTTAAGAATAGCGAGAGAGTGGTTTTCAAATGGATGCTCTCCGCCCAGAGAGACGCTCAGTATTAAAGTGGAATTAGAGTGAACAGACTTTATGCATTGTCATTTCTCCTTCAAAGGAGAGTTACTGGCAGTTTAAAAAGTGCAAAGACATCTTTGGGCAATATATTCTATGCTAATTTACATATTAATATTTTAGCACACCCCCTGCGTTGGAAGTGGAGATAGTGCTATGGATAATATCCATGATCATGAAGCGCCTGGAGATTAGACAAGTAAACAAAGTAACTCAGTATTTGATGTCCTAATATGTCACTAAATTATTTTTGCAGTGGCTACATTCCCTTTTGGGTATTAACAGAAATGAATCATTAGAAATTAGTTGCTTCATATCATGATTTTGGCAGGAATAAGATGTAAACACAGCGATGAAATGTGAAAGTCAGAAGAACATATACGTGGGTTATGTATATCAGTAACAGATAAATAATAATTAATAATTAAACCTGCTAACATTTTTATATTCCTAGAAGTGGACACATTGTAAGCCATCAGAAAGAAAAACTGTAATAGTATAATAGCAAACACATTCTCTTCGGCTTTATTAAATTGACTTTAGTTTACTTTTTTAGTTTTCTCTGCCAGATAATTTAGGTTTCTTTGTATCTGTTAGCTTTCTGAACCACATGACCTTACCTGTTATTTACTGTCTCCCCCTTTCTGCTTTGTTTACTTTACCTGAATGCCAGTTTTTTTGTTGTTGTTTTTTTATTGTTATTCCAAATAAACCCATGTGTTAAACCTAACTGCCAAATCTTTCCTAAGCGTTTCCAGTGTATGTCCTGTTGCCAGTTACTGTGGCACAAAGACATCCAAATGAAAGAGAGCTACATGCACGCTGCACTGAAGTTCTCTGCCTTGCCACATGCAAGATGTAATGCCAGTAATCAGTAGCATTTGAGCTGTGAAGAAATATATGGGCCAATTGCAAACTGAAGATCAGTTACCACTTACATGTAATTGCTTTGATGGTTAAAGTAAAGTGTTTGTCTGTGATGTTAATATAAACAGTGCTTACAGTATATTTGCTAATGCAAATATAAGCATATTAATGTCTAGGCAATCTTTCTTCAAAAATTGGTATTTGTAATCTTGTTTATTTAACACATTTTTAGAACTGTAGATCTATATGTGATGCACTTTTCTGAAATAACCAACCTGCCAATTAACTGCGGCTGTAATTTGGAGATGCTCTTTCCACCTTGTTACTGTGACAGGTAGCCTTACATTCTTTTTCAGTTACACCTGTTTTGCTTCACAGGGCCAGCAAAGCAAGATCAGAATAGATCCAGCACACTGAAATCAACATATTTCACCCCATATTCGTATTTTCACGCATCAAGCATCAGCTCAGCCAAGCGTCACACATAAGCCTTGAATCACACAAAGTTGTGCAATGGCAGAGTAAAGTAAACAACAGATTTTGCATAACTAAAACCTCTGTCATCTCTGCTGTAGACACATCTTAGCTTCAGAAGGTGATAATGAGAAAAAGCTTCAGATTTAAGATCTTAAGGTTGATAGATAACTTAGACGTTGTTTAGATGTGTGTGTATGTGGGTGGGGGGGGGGATCCATCACCAGATTGTAAGTGAAATGATAGTGACACCCTTACAATTGTGGTCTTTTTCAACTAACAGAGACACAAAGGTGAGTAGGGGGACCTTTCTCCCTTTTTTCCTCCCTTTTATTTTGGTCTACCAGCTTCCAGTACTGTCCACGTTGTGGCCAGACAAACCTTATACAGTACCTTGCCTGATTTCAAGGACCACCATGCACAATGTGAGATCCTTGTACGACTATGCAACTTTCAATATGCTATTTTAAAATAGATTTTGAAGAGCAATGTGACACAATTATAAAATAACAGTTCAAACAGTTTCTAGGTCACCTTGTGGTAGAATTTCAACTTTTTTTCAAGGTTGTCAAAAGGAAAGTGAGGCAGACAATAAAGGTAGCAGATATTTCTTCAGTTTGAAAGCAGTATCACAACCGCTGTGTATACTGCCTTAGCCTTAATCTTTTGCACCTTTCCCACTCTGGGCCTCATTCAGAATTTACATCTGGCAGGTGTTTCCATATTCAAAGAGGGTCTTGCCCCAGTGGGAGTGGTGTGAGCACACAGGTAATAGGCACAGTGCTCTCATGCTGTCGGGGGGGAAAAGGGGAAGATTGGCCTCTGCTTCACTTCAGGCAATGGGGAGCCAGATAAAGGGAATATGAAACTTACTGTATGTGTGTGTGCATGTGTGTTCATGTAGTTGTGAGCACATCTGCATGGGATTGTGCATATGTGTATGTGATTCCATGCTCCTCTGTGTGTTTATTTGAAAGTGTATGTACACGTAGGGGAAGGGCTGCTGTTCCAGTCTGCTAGCTGACAGACAGTCTCTTGGTTAATGAGCAGCTGTCGACCATCACTATTCATGAGCCCTGTCACTCACCTCCTCTCTCAAAGCACCAGCACCTGAAACCCTGAAACCCCTAGTCTCTCATTAGTACTGCACCAGCACAGGTACACACATCAACACTCTCTAAAACATAAGCATACTTTCATTTTACAACATGACTGTAATACTTCATGCATGTAAAAAAAAAAAAAAAAAAAAAAAATCATAAAAGGCATGAAGAGCACAATGTCAGTGGAGCCTCCATCTTCCATAGAATTTGAACTGAAGTGCTGTGGTTTAAACAGAGAGAGGTCTTTTTTTATTCAGACGGCAAAGCATTCAATCAGTACATTGCTGCACTTTCATCTGATGCTGAAACGCACGAGACTTGACTAGAAATGGCTGTTTGATGTGTCCTAGAGGAAATGGAGAGAGAACTAGGGAGTTTAACTAAAGACCTCTGTTTGTGTTGCACAGTATGTGGAACAGCCAAAGAAATGAAATACCAGCATGAAAACTTTTCTTAATGATAGTGGCTTTATGTTAACATTGACCTGCTTTTTCGGCCTGCGCACCAGTCTGCTATAACCCACAGAAACTGGTCAGGGCTTATCAATAACATAGATGGGCACATATATTTATAGAGACACAGAATTCAAAAACCTTGTGTGTTTATTTGAGAGGCTGAATTTTAGACAAGACTAAGCTGCCATCCTTTTTAAACCCATCGTGTTCTGTTGATTGCAAAATGATCTTCCTAAGAGAGAAATGTTTATTAATTATGCAAGCACAGTAGTGATAATTAACAGTACTACAGTTTTCCCAACTCTTCCTGATTGCTTTGCTGTGACCATACTGTGGTTGTTTATAGCATGTGTATGTGTGAATGAGCTAAAGAGAGGGCATGGGATTTGTAAATCATAATGAGTTGCAAAGTTTGATTGTATACAGTATTAAAAAAAGAGAGGAAACTAGTCTGGGGCTAGAAAGAATGAATCAGAGTTGGTGATAAAGATAGACATAGAAAAACAAATGACTGCAGGAGCAATTCCCCCACTGAAGATTCAGAATATTGCTTCATGTCTCCAGCCGGTCCTGAATTATTGAAAACCGACAGTCAGTTCCAATTGTACTCATTACTGTACCGTGAAACATATGAAAGCGTAAGTCAAATGTTGCCGCTTGCTTCAACAAGTGAAAAGAAATGAACGTACTTTACTCCTTCAGTAAGTGATTTGATTTCTAGGCTTTATACATTTTGCTATTACAAGTACAGAGGTAACACAACAATGGAGGTTTTGTCCATGTGACAGAAAACATTTTGTTGGATCTAACCACTGTATTTTATCTATGTATCTCTTTAGACTAAATGAGGGCTTTCAGAAATATTCCTAGTCTGTCACAAGACAAGCTCTGCTTCTTCTGCAGTTCTGCAGCACTGCCTTGCAAGATTTATGAACAATGTCCAGGTGCCCATGAAATGCTGCCATGTCTGATTCTCTGTGATAGAATAACAACCATGTCAGTACTGCTACAGGAACTGATACAGGACACGGCGCATTGATCATTCAAGGAGGGAGAGAAAAGAATGGGAGGGAAGAGAAAGGGGTGGGTGGAAAAAGGTGTGCAGGGATGATGGTATGAGAGGTGGAGAGAAGATGTGGATTTCTGCGCATTCAGGACCACAGATAACAGGAGCCAGGCTCATGGAGGTGAATGAAAACGATTAGTTTCCCTGGCTTTTTCATTGAGGTCTGAGCCAGTATACTCTCACAGCTGAATCACTCAGTCTCTGTCTCTCTCATGCTCTTTCCCTTGCTGTCATATCTGATTTATGAGAAAAAATAATATCTATTGAGTGAAGGGGTCATGCAGTTACCTCTCTCTCTCTCACTAACTCACTAACTCACTCATTCGACACACATACTCACAGACACACAAAGCCAAATACAGGTCCCCTGTGAACATCCCTCCTGTTTTCCTGATCATAGCTAAGTTTTTTCATCAGTGTTGTCCACTATGGATTTATCAACAGCTGTGCATGTTTAAATTGGTCTGAGTGATTCCTAGAACAAAATTCTGTCAAGTTAATGAATATTGCTCTCCTTCTCTCATTTCCTGCCCTCTCATTCTACTCATCCCTCTATTTCTCCCCATGTCCCTCTCCCTCTCTGGTAAATAAGATGGCACTGATTACTTTGGTTGTCTGGGGGAGCTTGCAGACAATTCAGTCCTAATTTTACTGAGAACTAAGTTAAGTGAGGATGGCACAGCAGTAGTAGTGGTTTTAGCTGTGGTGGTGGATGCTGTGAGCTGCAGCAGACGAGTTAAAGGAGTGTGTGTTAGAGACGGTGGGGGTGTTCTTGAGCTGCGTGTTTGAATCTGGGTTCTCTCTGTCTGCCAGATAATCATCTGACACTCTCTCAGACACACGCGGCCTTGGGCTTTTAAACCATCACTGAGCTCTTTGTCCATTCGTCGAGGGATTTCTGTTGCCCTCCCTCATCTTTGTCATTTTTCAAACTGCTTCACTAATGTTAGCTTTGTCGATAAGCGTTTTTGATGGAAAAGGCATCTGCGGAAATGATTCTTCTAGCCACCCTGAGATAAAGGAGCTGTAGATGGGACCTGGCAGGAGAGGTGCTTGCATGCACACTAATAAGTGTCCCCCTGCTCATCCAAAAATGCTCATGACTTCATACAGTATAAATATATATATACACACATAAAGAGAGAGAGAGAGAGAGAGCTAGAGACCTACGCATCAAGGAGCATGTTCAGCTCAGGCTAGAGATGATCCAAGTCATTCCCCACCAATTGTACAGTACAAGATACTAAACTGAGAGCATCATGCACACTCGTATACACATCAGTGGCATGGAAAATAATGTTTGCTGTTATCTATTGTGACACAACATCCGGATTTTGGAGGATGTGTTGAGACCAAAATGATGTCCCTGTTCACCCGGAAATGTAGATACTCCCGCTGACTCCCTCTCATTAATCTGAACGTCTGTTTAATTTGTTCATTTCTAACTGTGACTTTGTGACACGTTCAGCTTAGTTAAAATCAATGTCACAGGAGAGGAACTGAGAGCAGGGAAAAGTACAGAGAGAGAGAGAGAGTATAGGAGGCAGACTAGACAGTCCAACAAACAGAAAAGAAACATTTTCAACTCCAGAATAATGAGATAGAGTTGTCAGAAGATCATGAGAGAGATGGAGCCAGAGAAAGATATAAGAAAAAAGAGAGATGAAATATAAGAGACAATCCTGTCTCCAGTATGCATTAACTAAGGCTCTTGCTGCCTGTGGCGCATGTACTCCTGGGCTTAAAAGTAGCTCAGCTACAGATACTGTATACACCCACAGCCCTGCTCAAAACTTTGATGGAATAGCAGTGAACAGAAATGCAGAGCTGGTCAAGACCTAACATCTTTACTGTAAAACTTACAGGGTGACTGTCAGTATTCTGTAGTCACAGATGATGTTTTTAATCAGCGAGTGTCAGGGACAGTGTCTCACTACATACAGAACAGCATGACAGATACTACAAAGATATTACAACTGTTGTAAGTCAAAAGTCATATTAGTTCATTTTTAAATATAAAAAGTATCTATTTTACTTACAGTTAATTCTTATCTGGACTCTCAGCCATCTCAACCTCTTCCACACAATGTACTTTAACATGGTTCAATTAAAGGACATTTAACAAAAAACAATAATCACATCATGTTATATTTCCAAATCTAAAAATACTAAAGAGCAATTTACTTTTTAGGTGCTAACAACAAAATGATCCTGATTTTAAAAAAAAGATATTTTATGTTTTCTGTTATAATGTAATCTATATGATATGTACAGTAATATGTGTGCCTACAGAACAGACGAATAGAATATATATATATTTTCTTATTGTAGAAAAGCTTTTTTATATGTCTGTTTATATTTGTAACATAAAATACCCATTTTCCCTCATGGTAGTGCAATTTTGTGTTTCAGCACAGGCTTCACAAAGAACAGCTGGATGAAGAGCTCGTCTCATTGCTCTGCTCAAGCTGGTTTATTACTGTGTAGAGACTTTGGTTTCTATTATGTTTGGCTATTCAATTCTGAGGATTTATTTTGTATGTTCTCATGTCTGTCTATCTTTCTATTTATCTATGTACTACATGCCAGTAATTCTATCTGACAATGGTTCAGCCCTCAGCAGAGGAAAAACAAAACAACATCACCCAAAATGCAAGCAAGGGAAAAGGGCACAGTACTGTGGAAATATCGCTTTGACAGTCACACTGTTCTTCTGCTTGATCATTATTCTGAGGTAGTGGCAGAAGATGACCTTTCCTGGTCAAGAGCTTAACGTGGTTAAAATTCAATTGAGTGGAAAAGAGCAGAAAGGAGGAAAAAAATAACATGGTAACCTTTATTCTGCCATTGATGCTAACCTTGAACAATGGCCCCCAAAGCTGATGAGCACCTTGTACATTAATATGTACTAGAGAATTAGGGCCTGAGTACCGGAAGTGCAAATCCCTATTGTTTCTATAAGGATTATTATTATTATTATTATTCCCATGGGCGAAAACTCACCCCCTTATGTCAGTGATTCCTGTGGTTGGCATGTAGTTTCAGCTACACAGACCAAACTTGGTAGATGTGGAACTCCTCAGCCCATGCCCAGCGGAGGTGCTCTCAGTCCGGCTACGGGTGGCTGGACATCCTGGTTCCCTGGCAGTGAGGAAGAACAAGAACCAAGGGGCATTTTGGTACAGCCCATGCCCGCAGAGGTGCTCACAGACCGGCTACGTGCAGCTGGGTGTCCCAGTCCTCTGATGGTGGGGAAGAACCAGAGAACCGAGGAGCATTCTGATACAGCCCATACCCGCGGAGGTGTTCGCAGTCCGGCTATGGGTGGCTGGACGTCCCGGTCCCCTGATGGACAGGAAGATCCAGAGAAACAGGGGGCATTCTGGTACAGGCTATGCCCAGCTAAGGTGCTCTCAGTCCGCCTACGGGTGGCTGGACATCCCGGTTCCCTGGTAGTGAGGAAGAACAAGAGAACCAAGGGGCACTCAGGTACAGGCCATGCCTGCGGAGGTGCTCACAGTCCGGGTATGGGCAGCTGATCATCCCGGTCCCCTGGTGGTGAGGAAGAACCAGAGAACCAAGGGGTATTCTGGTACAGGCCATGCCCAGCAAAGATGCTCACAGTCCGGCTACGTGCGGCTGATCGACCCGTTCTCCTGGTGGTGGGGAAGAACCAGAGAAACAGGGGGCATTCTGGTACAGGCTATGCCCAGCAAAGGTGCTCACAGTCCGCCTACGGGTGGCTGATCGTACCGGTCCCCTGGTGGTGGGGAAGTACCAGAGAACCAAGGGGCATTCAGTACAGCCCATACCCGCAGAGGTGCTCGCAGTCCGGCTATGGGTGGCTGGATGTCCCGGTCACCTGATGGACAGGAAGAACCAGAGAACCAAGGGGCATTCTGGGACAGGCCATGCCCAGCAAAGGTGCTCACAGTCCAGCTACGGGCGGGTGATCGTCCCAGTTCCCTGGTGGTGAGGAAGAACCAGAGAACCAAGCGGTATTCAGGTACAGCCCGTGCTCGCAGACCGGCTAAGGTCGGCTGGACATCCCGGTCCCCTGGTGGTGAGGAAGAATCAGAGAACCGAGGGGAATTCTTTTACAGCCCATGCCCGCGGAGGTGCTCACAGGCCGGCTACGTGTGACTGGGTGTCCTGGTCCTCTGATGGTGGGGAAGAACCAGAGAACCAAGGGGCATTCTGGTACAGCCAATGCCCGGTGGAGGTGCTCACAGCCCGTCTACGTGCAGCTGGGCATCCTGGTCCTGTGATGGTGGGGAAGAACCAGGGAACCGAGGGGCATTCTGATACAGCCCATGCCCTGTGGAGGTACAGGTCTTTATTACTGGTCTCACATAAATATCTACCATGACAACTCACTACCTCCACAAAACAGACCAAATCTCTACAGCTGCTTTTTATTCTCAGCCATTTCATTACTGATTTTGGCATTTTGTCACCATCTATTCTTCCCTTGCTTCTGTGTCCTCTCCACGTTCCCTCTTGTGGGCTGAAAAAGAGCTAATTGAAAAAAATAAAGTAAGGAGCAAATCAGAGTTGATTAGCTACATCAGTTAAATGGGGATTCTGATTGCAAGCTTGTTGAGTGAATGTTGCAGAACTAGTTGGTAATGAAAAGCCTCGTCTGTTATGCACTGACTGGACAATGTAAGACAATTTTGTCACCCACCTGTAATGGCAGGAGAGGAAAATGTTTTTATTCGCATATCAGCTTTTGACAAATACATTTGTTTTTTATTTAGGCAACAGGTTATTGCTCATAGATTCCTCCAAATAACTGTACAGTATGTAAAATTAGTACAACCGCTATACACAGGAGGGGCAGTGTACGATGGGACAGAAAGAGAGGAGTTAATTACTGGAATGCGGCTGAAACCAATAGAAAAGTTTAAGGCAGTTGCAAAATTACACATGCTGGATACACCATCTTACTGTTTGAATTGGAGGTGTTACGCAGAGCCTTAAGAAATTTATTTTCTAAAAGGGCGAATCGAAGGCAAAAATTCACATACATATATCATTTCCATAGTAGAGCTCCATTTGTTAATTTGTAGACTGTTTAAGCCAACATGCAGAGACAGACTGTAGCAAATGATGTCATCTAAAAACCAAACCCTGGAGCTGCTCCATAGACAGTGAATAATGAAATAATACTAGAATAACACCCACAATGATTTTACTGGGATGTGAGCACAATTTCTGATTCATAGCTCTTCAATTTGAAAAAAATATATACAAAATTCTGCAATTGATTAATTTCTCATGATGACAACACTCAACCCAGTTTTAATGCTGCAATTTCTGGTTTAGAGAGAGTGTGAGGGAGGTGTCTGTATATAAGATCTAGTATCCCAAATCACTGAACAGCACACAAAATTTTGATTTGAGTGAACTGCCCTCTTTAAAACTCTCAAGCGCATTACTCTGAACTGTCCCTAACCTCAGTTCACTCGTACAGTCAGCCAGAAGATGTGCAAAAAATGTACAGTGGACTAGTTCCCAGTCTCTGAGGGTGTTTTGTGGTGCTGAGAGTAATAACCCTCTCCCCCCTCTTGTTCTATAATCCTGCCTACAAATACACAAAAACACAGTGACACAACCATAACAGAATTATCTTTAGCACCATTGACGAAAAAAATCGTATGTTGCTGTTCGTGTGAACAGCAACATAGTTTGTTCAATTTTTAACATATGAACAAAACAGAGAACCAAAAGTCTGTGTATGATTTAAAAAAATAGGGGGAAAAGAGGCTATGTCAGCAATTAAAAAATGCTTTCAAGAGATGCGTGAAATGTCTCTTGTTATAAAGAACTGCAGTTAAGACTAGTGAACATTTAAATCAGCATTTTTTAATTCTTGCCCTGAAATACCCCCAACCTAGTTGCTGAGCTATGTCATAGGAAGTACATACCACAGCAGAAAGGATGTTAGTCTGACATATACAGTACTATAGTCTGTGAACATGGAGGGCTCAAAAACCTTATCAAGCCCATGGAGGATGGAGTAAACAACCTTATTCGTTCAAGTAAGTATCAGGTTCAATAACTAGCTACTGCTATTGAATACTAATCGTGGTAATTCACTGAGCAAACTGCAGTTGAAGGGTAAAAAGGACAATTTATCATTCCTGCACACAGGAAATTAATTATGGTGCTTCTCTGAAATTAATATGCTAGGCTAGTTCACAACTGCAATGCAATTGTCATTATAGGAAATCTGAGCATGCAAAAGACTATGACATTTCTAATTTATTCAGTCTGAGTCTTTGTAAAACATTAGGTAGCAACTAGTACATACATGGTCTGAAAAGTCCCACTAAACGGGCCCATACCACAGAATGACGGACCGTTCCGTTTTGCGATTGGACAAATCTGTCTCGCTAATAAGTGGTCATTGTCAAGTGGTTCAGTCCTCATAATTCTACATGATCAGTTACAGCACACTCCAACCGTGAGAAAAAAACCCCCAAAACATTTAAATATATTTCCCTTTGGTAAATGTGCTTTGTTTCCACTGGTGTATGTCCTCTTTATTGCCCTTCTTCTTATTGTTGAAAAGCAATACAACCGATTTCACTGGTTGTTGAAGAGTCTTAAATAATATATCAAAAACCCACCGCATACAGGAACATAATATAATAAATATTACTTGGGGGAGTTGTAAAAGTCCAGTTTCTTTCACTGAAAACCTGCTGTGCAGCTCTGTTTTTGTTTGTTGTTGGCAAGATGTTAGCCATTGAAGCAGACTCGTCCAACTTGGAATCCAAACTTCTGATTGCTGTTGCCAAAGTCAGATGGAGCCACATCCATAATAGGGAGCAGCTCTGACGAGGGGGAGTCGATCTCTAGAACAGTCCTTTCTTGACCTTTGCGGAACTGAAAGAGAAAAATTGAAGTAATTATTAGAATTTGTTCAGCTTAATTTGACTGACTAGCTCTCTCCATTATGGTCTAAAACCCTATTCAAGTCAGTGATTTTACAATTATCCACTTATTGAATCAAATACCAGCTGACAAGAGCAACACAATTGATAAACACGTCACTTTCATTAAAGCTAATCCCTGTTTTTCCAGCCCGTCCTTTTCCTCGGCATGTCCCAGCACTGACCTGACATCCATCATGTACTACATTAACAAAGGAGCTTTTGGCTTGTGTCATCTCCTCATCATTGCTTCCCCGGAAGCGGAGGGCATGCTGGTAGGAGTGGGACGTGCTGTCGAACCAGCCGGCCGAGTTCTGGCAAGTGTAGGTGAAGCTCTGCTTGGCTGTGGCACTCAGTAGTTTCAGGAAAGTCAGCTGAACTACATGTACAGGGTTCCCATCCCTGTCGTTGTAGGAGAACTGGTTGACACAGATATATAGGTATTAGTGTACAACATAGAACTATATACTATTGTCACATATTATATGTGATAACAGCAGATTTAAAACATCATTAGCCTTAAATGATACACCAAATCACATTTTCTCTCAAAGAACAGCACATTGTTTGTAATAATTAAATCACAGAAAAACAAATCAGCCACCTAATCATAATGTGTGTCAGAAAAATAGTTTTTCTATTTCTCTTTCCATCAATGAAATTACAAATCTCCCATCTTGCTGATAAAGGAATTTACATAAGCAAGGGTGAAACAGTTAGAGGAAGGTTTCTTCAAAATCAGAAAAGAGAGAAAGCAAAGTCAAATATTAAAGGAAGAAAAAAAAAAAAAACCTAAGCAATCCATGTGAGAAAGGTAGTGAATTGCAACTAAGCTGGTAGCTCTGTGATTATCTTAGAGGGTTATGAGACCTCTGATCAGGTGCACATGAAGAGCCAGTGCCCTGAGCATGCTGGCCTGAATGCTAGTAAGTGAGACAGAGCTGCCAAGTGACATTGTGTGAGTCATTCTGACTGCTGAAATAAACTGCTGGCAATTAAATCATCTCTCACACTATAAATGAATACCAAATTATACAGTGAGCAGATTTACAAATAAACACAAACATTCACATGCAGGCATGTGCACATGGATGGGCACAGAAAAACATGTATAGAGATTCATGTGAAATCACTCACCTTAATTCATATGCATAAATATCAAACGCTCTCAATTAGGATGAGTAATTTAGCTGAAAAAGACTGCATGGCATTTGGAGCCTACTGAGACTAATGGTAGCAGATGAGATTTGATTTTTTTTTTTTTTTTTTTTTTTTTTTTGTACCTGCTTGCCTTTCCTGTATTTGCTGTACCAGCTTCTTGGCTTCTCTTTGTTCCATGCTGCTAATTTTACCTAGAGACAAAGGATGGTCAGTAAAATTTCAGGATCAAGGGATATGAGAAGTGATTTGGAGTTTGACGTAATATGTCAAAGTAGGGTTTGTATTAGCTGACTGCAGTGATTGGAGGCTTACCATCTCAATCTTCTTGTCAGGGTAGAGACATGTCTCTCCATCAGCTGTGAAGTTACAGTAAACCTTGATGGAGTCTCGGTAACAGCCCTGGTTAGGATCTATCCAGTAGTCTCCTACAGAATGCACAAAGGAAGAACATCAGTCAATCAAACATCAGATGTTAATGTAGGGAACAAATCTAGAATATCAAGGTAAAGAAGCAATATCTTTGCTAACCATCTTTGTAGTCAGGGCGAATCATCATGAGCTCTTTGCAGGTCCGGGCAGGGCTCTCAAAGGTTCCCAGAGGCCTCCTCATCAGTTCCACTTCAGTTTTCATAGACGAGAGGGTAGCAAAGACTTCTTCCATTCCCTCGGCATCCTCCAAAGGTTGATCTCCCTGAAGGAGTTCCTCTATGTCCAGATGCACATCCTCGTCCCCGCCTTCAACTTGTGCCTGATTGGAATGCCTTCGTCTCTTCCGTCTGCCCTCCCTGATAGGCAGGGGCTGGATCATTGTCGCAGGGGGTCCCTGGAGGTAGCACCAAAATGTTAGCAAGAGTTGACAGGGAAAGAAAGAGCATAAAGGTGGTACTCAGAAGGCCAATGATGTGGATCACTGGAGGTACTTACTGGAGGTCCTGGCGGGCCAGCAGGTCCTGAATCTCCTCTGGGACCAACAACACCCTAGAGAATAGAAGAGGACAAAACTTTATGTCAATCATGTCTCACCTGGAGCCTTTCTTATGACACTTGGTTAAATTCTGGCTTTATACAGGCAGATACGACTGCTGCTTTATAGGATTATCCAGCTGTGTACATCAGCACTCTTTGGTCAAAGCCTTGGCTCTCAAGACACACTATAGTGGTTTTCATAGCATCACACACACCAAAGAACCAAATCCTATTAAAAGGGCCCAATGGAAAAAAAACACACACAAGGCAGGCGTAGCTGTACAGCAGGCTGTTAGTGCCAAAGACATGGACTAAGCATGGTAGAGCATTATGATTAAAAATCATAGTACAGTTAAGCCAACAAACGCTTTTTCTCCTTTTCTCAGCATATGCTCCCAGAAGCTGCTAGCCAGGCTGAGCTATCAGTACAGGGATGGCAATTTATAAATAAGACAGGTTATTGGACTCACCGGGTCTCCCTTCGATCCTTTCTCCCCAGCTACACCCTAACAGAGAAGAAGAGAAGTAAGAAAACAGTAAAAATAGAAAAAAGTATGAAGCCACAGACACCTGCTTATGAAAGACCAGCGTGTGGTCAAACCTGAACTTTTGCTACTACGTAAAATGTCTGTAAGGCAGAAGAGTTTTTCTTTTTTGTCTGAAGTAACAATGTATTTTTATCTTATATTTCTTTGAACAACAGTTAGTGACTAATGGCTATCGCAGCCTGCCTTAAATAACAACTAGTGAGAAAAGGAAGATACTTTCAACAAGCAGTAAGCCTGCAACAGGGTCCATTGATGAACTGCTTTGTGCGTTTGTATTTTAAAGTTGTTTAGGAGTGTTTTTAGGGGTCATATATAAACTTGGATGAAAATGTTCCTATAAAGTTCGTGCATATTATAAATGTGCACATATTTTGAGTTTAACACTCATCACATATTAATTGGAAACATAACTGATCATAGAACCGGATCATAGTGAAGCACGATGTTGTAATAGCAATATCACTTACTGAAAGCCCAGGTGGTCCTGGTGGGCCGGTGGGACCAGGTGAGCCTGTTATACCCTATAACAGACATAGCAACACACGTTTGTTACTGATTTGAATTTTTCTTGTACATATATGTACCAGATAAGCTCATGTTATTATATGTACCTCATCGCCTTTAGTCCCTTGTGTACCCTCATTCCCTGGCAGTCCTCTGTCTCCCTTCTCACCATGTTCTCCTGGAGGGCCAATTAGACCAATCAGCCCACCATGACCCTGCAGACAGAGATATGGTTCATCATGATTGTTTTCTAATGCTGGAATGTTTGGTATATTAAGGGCTAAACACTTACTTTATCTCCCTTATTTCCAGTGTCTCCTTTTAATCCTGGGAGTCCAGGTGGCCCCTGTTAACAATTCAATCAGATTTTTTAATTGGTCTCTTTAATGCTGAGCACTATATTTAAAATATGGTTTCACTATGTAGGATTTGAATTCTCAGTTATTATTATAAATGACCAAAATCCCCCTTGTCCCCCCTTTATCTTACTATTGGTCCTGGCGGGCCAATTTGTCCTGGTGGCCCAGTTAATCCTTGCTCGCCCTAAGAACGAGCACATGAATTAGAAATCATCTTACAGATAGTATTACACAAGTGTTATTAAGCCCTCACAGTTGTGCCCAGTGTCATGCCATACTTCAGAGCATTTTGAACTGTGTACTAACCGCAGGACCTGGGATGCCACGAAGCCCTTCTGGACCTAACCTTCCTGGCTGCCCTTGGGGTCCCACTGGGCCTGTTTTCCCCACTAGACCCGGTGTCCCTGGTGTCCCCTACAGAGACGATGGAGAGACAAGCAGGTGGAAGAGAAATAAATCAGAACCACAGAACTGTACGCTTTGTAGGAAGGTACCATACACAAGCACAGTGTCAGTCCTCATTCGTACCTTGACTCCCTTCATGCCCTGCTTCCCCTCTTTTCCTGCAGTACCTACATGACCCTGGAAGAGATCATGAGACCTATTAAATACAAAGATGCATATGGCTACATACACCACGTGCATAAATGTGCTAAACTCACCCTCCGTCCAGGAGGTCCTTGAGAACCTGGCTCTCCAGAGGCTCCTGGGGGTCCCTGTAGATAACAGAAAAATGACTTAAAGCAGAAATATGCAGCCACAGTAATGAAGACATAAAACAACATTATGGTACATACAGTAGAATAAAAACATTAGACATGCAAACACTACAAAAGTTGGGCTACATACAGTATGCATTACGTAAATTTAAAAATTCATTGCTTACTGCTTTGCCAGGTTCTCCATTGTCTCCTTTAGGTCCTGATACACCATCTACTCCCTGAATGAAAAAATGTCACATGAAAAATTATCAAAAATGAAAAGGCATGATGGTAAGGAATAAAATAATCATATACACATGATGATAATCATGTAAACAAGGGAAAGAGTGATGCAGTGGTTAGCACTGTCACCTCACAGTAAGATATTTCTGGGTTCGAATCATCAGGAAGGACATCTCCCTGTGACTGTGGGTTTTCTCTGGGTACTTTTACTTCCTCCCACAGTCCAAACACATGAAGTTTTAGGTTATTTGGTGACTCTAAATTTACCTTTGTGTGTAAATGTGAACATAAATATTGTCAGACTGTCTTGTGTATCAGCCCTGTGACCTGCTGTACCCTGACTCTTGCCCAATTTAGCTAGAATTATCTCTGACCCTTTATGACCCTCTACAGAATAAATATTAAAGATAATAGATGAACATAAACCATAATACTCACATTTACTCCAGGTTCTCCAGGGGATCCTGAATCACCAGGGAATCCAATAGGGCCCTATAGGCAGAAACAGTGAGTTATAAATCATCAGACTGACTGACATTACAACAGAGCTAAGAAAAGTTACTAATCCAGAGAAGACTCACAGGGTTGCCCTTGGGTCCGTCCTCCCCTGGTGTTCCTCTGGGTCCTGGAGGCCCTGCTGCGCCAGGAGGACCAGAGTCACCCTTCTCCCCCACATCGCCTTTTTCACCCTGGGGCACCAATAAACAAAATGACAATTATTGATATGCCAAAGAGCTAAAAGCATGAGGTTAAGTAAGACAGTAAAATTATAAGCAACAGGACTCACAGCAATGCCAGGCTCTCCAACTGTCCCAGGGTCTCCAGCTTCTCCATCCTCACCCTGTGAGAAAAGGGTTTGGTATTTGGTAAAATAAAGTCATATAGTTCACACACTGATACACAAGCATCCCCACACAAACCACCACCATTCTAATCTGCAGAGGAGTAGTTACTAATGGGGAAATGCTGACCTTCTCTCCAACAGGTCCAGGCTGACCAACCCCACCAGGCGTTCCATGTGGGCCCTGTGGCAAGCATGATATCATAAAACACAAGCAAGTTTGAAATATTCATTAATGTTTGAAAATTGGGCTTTTGACATAGTATTTTATTTCTTTTTTCCTAGTAGTTCTGCTCATAGAATGCTGGAAGTGGAACAGAATTACCACAAAACAGGGAAAAATATTGAGTTTCAGGTTTGCTATGTGGATAGTGTCTGAGTCACAGTCGATTGGATGCTACTGTATTTCTCCTCTCTCAGTCTGTTAGTTTTGTGCATGTGCAAACAGCGTGCACACGTACGTCAGTGTATTGTGCTTTGTGTGTAGAGATAACTAAAAGCATGTTTTTGATGGAGTGCTCAATCATGAGTGCAGAGTACAGCCACACAACACAACCAAGCTTCTACTGTCAACTACTTTTTCCACATATGCCCCCTCACCCCACTTGTCTCTCTTCACTATCCCTATATCAGTCCATTTATGGATCCCACCATCTCTGCTGCTCTGTTGTATTACTATGCTTCCTGCGACTGAGCAGTAGTGTGGCTTACGCAGCTTTCTACAGCTCACTGCTAAATAATTGACCAGTTTGAGGCTGTAGAAAGATGGCCATTAGTAGAGGTAAATATAACTGCCTTTCATGGATGATAGTCTAATACATCTTAATGATTCATAGAGCAGTAAATATAACTCTCTCCCAGGGATTATATCCTAATACTATTTAATAATTCAATTTTAAAAAGTACAGTAGTGACAGGAAATGTTTAAATGAAGAGACAATGCAGAGACGAGGGGCTTGGAAATATGAAGTATCTGTGGCATGTATAGCCTTTTTTCAGTTCTTTAGATAATACTGTTTCTTGAGTCGGCATCTTCATTCCAAAGTTTATGACTCTCAAATGCATGAAGCTACTTTACCATCACTTGAAAATAGCCAAATTCCAATACTGACACAGGCTTTGTGTAATTTCAAAAGTGCATTTGTGAAAGTCAGATGAATTGTACTTTCTTTATATACAAAAAATAAACTAACAAGATTAATGATTTTGCATTAATGACATGCTCCTGGTAAGACCAAATCTGGATCAAAAAATTAATATTTTCAAACATCCATGAATTATCTTAAAAATGCAAGAACATCAGGCTAAAATTAGACAGGTCGAAGTTATAAAAAATTACGTACATTTATTCATTATAAGCGCCGCATTAATGATTCAACTAATTTAACACAGATTTTTTGGAGTTCTTTGCTAGAAATAATGTTTTGAACAAGAGTGAAAAGGATTATATACAGTTGTGCTCACAGCTTGTTGACAAGTGACAATAAATCCTGAATTGTGCTTCCCTGGAAATTCTCCTTATTTCCCCCTTAATTAAACTGTCTTAGTAATATATTACTTAAGTCATGTCCACATCAAAATCCAAATATGTGATTAAGTGAATAAATAAATAAATAAATAAATAAGTCATGCAGCACTTTACCTCTCCACCAATAGGCCCCTGAGGGCCTCGGGGACCATGCTGTCCTGGAGGCCCCTGTGGAGAAAGAGATTAAATGTTTCCATTAGAATTTCAGTGCAGAAAATAAGGATATACCACAACAATAAAACACACTGAGAAATCTAAACTGAATGTGTGCTAGGGTTGGCTGATGCCTCCTAAATTAAATCTGAGTTAGAAGTCAGCCCATGGTGAATTGCTTATGCAGTGGCCCCAGTATCTATGATCATTATCATAGTGACATGATGAAGACATCCATACAGGTCATTACCCTCAATATGACACAGGCTCTGATCCCTTCTTCATTTTCCCCACCTTCCCTTTTTCGTATTCTGTCTTATTAATAAGAAACCGCTACCCTGTGATGTGCGAGACCATATTCTGTCAGCTGCAGTGATGGCATGTGATTTGACTCTTCTGTGCAGCTCAAGAGTGCCAAGCAATTCATCCTAATTGTGCTCAGCTTCAGTTTCAGATGACTAGATGTTGAGCTGCACTGTGAATTGCTCTGAAGTCTGGGAGGGAGCCGTGTGTTGTAACGACACTGAGACAGAAAGACAGACAATATGCCCAGAGAAAGACTGTGTGGGACTAAAGGAAACACATATTCTTGTGGGGGAGAGAGACTTGAGCATTAGAGGGGAGAATTCTGTGATCCGCAACACTCACACATGAATGAAACTTCCCCACTGAGTCCTCAGCATCTTTTCTTTTTCAGTCTCTCTCTCTCTCTCTCACACACACACTTTTGTTTTTCTTCCATTTTGATGCATTCCCTCTCTAATCTGGCTGTGGAGAAGAGGGGCTATAAAGAATCTTGTTGAGCGTGTGTTCATGGATGACAGCGTTGTGAGATGACTCTTACAAAGAAGGATGCTCATTAGACAGCCAAGGCTGAGGCTAATCTGATTAGCAGCTGTCACACCGTCTTCCTGCTCACAATCAGTGCCCCGCCTCTTCCTTCCACTACATTGCTTCACTGCCTCCTTTCTGTCACTCTTCTCTTATTCTTCTTTATCCTTCCCTTTCTTTTACATGCAGGAGCACCTCTTCGTTCTGTGGGCTCGTCTTTCATGACACAAAGTCATGGTCTCTTTTATTATTCATACTGAGCCTATCACACATTGAAAATGTGAATGATGATTGTTACAGATTGAAACAGGCTTCTCACTTTTTCCCACTTTTAAACCCCACATAGTGCAAGCATTGTTCAGTTACTGGTGTCATTATGTCATTAATGTGTATGTCTGTACCATATCAGTTATAACATAGCCTAATAACTGCATTCAGTGTAAGTATCCTATTTTCAAGGCCTTGTTATTGCATGCCTTCTCACTGGCAGGCGTACCAGCATATTAATTGAAAGAACCATCATGAACACCTGTTTTCTATTATTCAAATTGTCATATTGTCTGCTTTTGAAAAATATCTATTCTTAGCAAATGTTTTCCTCAATTACTCAACAGTTGAGAGTGTCTGTGTCATCAAGGCTATTTCAGTGGGACACAGCTTTACTCTGTGAATATAAGAATAGAATAGAGTAAATGGATGGAGTAAACTAGTCTTATACAAGGTTGGTCTAAATGTAAAAAAAATGGCTGCCTTTACTCTAGACACCATTTTGTTGACTGAGGTCTAAACAATATTGAGACTAATCAAGGACCAGAGCACACTGAGCCCCCACTCAAGACCTCTGCCTGGAGTTTGAGGTCGATAAACATTAATGATTATCGGCACAGGAAAAGGTCGGTTCATGAGTTTGACACACAGCAGCAGAATCAGCACAACTGACACTAATGAACTAAATAGGTGGCACTAATGAAAGTTTAATGAGCTGTGGTGGATTGTCTGTGTACCAGCTGTAGTTCATAGACTGCTGATACCTTGATACTTTACAATTATTATATCTGTGATCTCAGAAAACTCGGAAACACCTGGTCACACCTAGTCTTAAAAACAAGATGTATGCAAGTAGTTTATCTCCATTGCCTTTAATTATAGTCCTTTGTTTCTATAGAAGTCTATAAAAATGCATATATATATATATGAATATTGGTTACAATATGAGACAAAGTAGTGGACTTGTGATGGATATTATACAGGTATGTGCTGAAATTGCTGAACAGTACTAACCAATGAGCCAACATGCCCGCTCTCTCCTTTCTCCCCTGGTGGTCCTGGCATTCCCTACAAATGCAGATATGGTGAATGTGCAGCCCCAGGTATAACATCAAAATAGATATCATCAGAAGTATAGATGTGAAATCAGATGGTATCAGAGGTAGTCAGCCTTGAATTGATAGGACATTTTACCTGTAGTCCAGAAGGACCAGATGCCCCTTTAAACCCTCTGAGTCCTTCGTCTCCTTTTGCTCCATTCATTCCCTGCTGTCCACGTGGACCTGGCTCCCCATCTGCACCCTGAAACGTACACATGCAGACCAGCACTGGTAACATTGCACTAACTAAACCAATATATCATATTATATATCTTCATATAAGGCATTCCAAGATAATACAACATACTGGCAACCCTGGCTGGCCCACAGGTCCTTGACTTCCAACAGGTCCTGGAGGTCCCTAGAAAAACAGAGAGACAGACATATTTAAAACCATCTTCTCATTCCTCCAAAGAAAGTGCTGTCCAGAGAAACATCATGTACTACAATTAATTATCCTAAACACACAGAGAAATATAAATTGACTGTGAGCTGAACCAGTAATAAGCAATCTTCTCCTTCCTCCTGGTGATACAAAGTAATGTTGTGCTATTGTGACTATACACAAAGGAAAAAAAAAATCACACTTACAGCTTCTCCTTTGTCACCTTTGCTGCCTTTCTGGCCTGGTCCTCCTGTTTCTCCCTATAGAGACAAATATACAAACACACAAATGATTGAGTTAAAAATCAGCCAGCACTTTTTAACATGCTGTCTGTCAAATGTAATTACCTTGTCTCCGTCATCTCCTGGAGGCCCAGCAGGTCCTGCAAGCCCGGGCAACCCTACAGGTCCTAGTTCCCCATCATGCCCAGCTGGCCCCACAGGCCCCTTCTCTCCCTAGGAAAAAGATGGGCAAACATCTATTATATGCTAAAATACACTCAGTTGGAGTTTATTATTAATGAAAGCTAGAATGAATACAGTACTGTATTATATTGATGGGTGTTTCAACATCAGCATATAGTACATCTTCCAAAATAACCATATCCTTGGAGCAGCACCTCTCTAAAACAGTTTCAACTAAAACTGAACATTATTACCTCCAGGATTTATTGGTGGATTGTTGGATTTGACTGCATTCAGTTACTTGTACCTAATAAACTGCCAACTGAGTGTGCTTATTATCCTCATAAAGCAGCATAAAACATTGATTAATGTATCATACCAGATAGAAAACTCATGCTCAAGAAGGCAGGCTTGATAACATCCATATTCCCCCCTCCCTTTTTCTCTCTGTCTTCTTTTCTCTATTTTGCCTCTCTCTTTTTCATAATGACACATTCCAAAGCCATAGCACATGTTGTTTATTACCCAGTGGTGGGAGGTGATGGTACAGTATGTGTCAATGGACATTGTTGCATAAGAAACATAATTAGCAATATTCCAAATCTTACGGGCTCGCCTTTCTCTCCCATTGGCCCAGCAGGACCAACAGCACCAGGTCGCCCTGGCTGTCCAATAGCACCAGCTGCCCCAGGTGGGCCCCTCTCGCCAGGGGCACCCTGAAAATAAGAGGAAGTAGAGAGGTGATTTGGATATATCACAGTATTCACTCTTTGATTTAGTATGGTGGTCACTAACACTGGTCACTATGGAAACAGTCTTCTGCGTCATGTGTCTTATCATTCTATATTACATGGAAACTGAATGGAGACCAAGTGATGGGAAGCATTAACAAAATCAGACTTACTATAGCTCCTGCAACGCCAGGTAGGCCTTCTCCTCCCTTCAGACCTGCAGGACCCTGGAGGGACACAGTTTTCAATTTGCAAAATTTGTACATTATTGGCAGGCTATTAAAATTATAGCAGCTCATACAAGTTGCACATTTCAAGTGAAAATGATGTTGACAGTTAATGAAGGTGAAGATGTAGGGTGTATAGGATTTTGTGTTACCGTTGCACCAGGCGTCCCTCTGCTTCCTCTAAAGCCTTGGAGCCCAGCAGGACCACTTTTCCCTGTGGCTCCTGGTGGGCCTGGGTCTCCCTGGTAACCACACATACAGAAACATGTGATTAGATATAAGGCAAGTAGACAGCAGACACCAGGCCTTTATGTGGTCATAAATCACACCAACTAGAAAGTAACACCAAGAAGGAACATTTATCTTTTATGAGCTATTATACTCTCAACACCACAAGGTTTCTTCTGTTATTTATTAACAAATTAGAGGATAATATGAGACCCAGGAGATAAGATATTCAGGCAGTGCTGAGAGAGTCTTTGGACTTTATCTAATATAATTATAATAAGGTGATGCTGGTAAGTGATTATGATCCTGACATTATAATAAAAACTACTTACCTTTGTACCCTCCTTTCCGGCAGCTCCTGGTAAACCATGCTCTCCCGGTGGTCCTGGTGGGCCTGGATGGCCTCTCTCTCCAGTTGGTCCTGTCTCACCAGATTTTCCCTGAAAACAACCAAATTGCACATTTAAACCCATATTTAAAAATATGCAGTCTAAAATAAATAGTCTTTCCTTAAGCATTAACTAATACATTATTGGCTGATCGTCTTACCTGTGGTCCAACAACACCTGGGGGACCAGGGGGTCCATTCTTGCCTTGGAAGCCCTGAAGAATAAGACAAGTCAGTCTGTGATATAGTAGAATACAAACATTAAGGTATTTAAAGACTTGATATAGTCTAGACCTCTCAACTTGTGCTGTGACTAGAACTCCAGTACTTCAGTGCTGAAATCATAGCATTTGACTGTGTTTTATGAATTTCTATCAGTATATCATGTTGGCTCTCAACTCACTGTGAAGTTATGCTGGCGTCTGCACCCCATAGTGGAAAATACTATATAATTAGTATTGTAATTAGTATCTCAATTAGTGAAATTGAGATTAAACGTGACTCACTGGCTCCCCTCTCTGGCCTGGATGACCTGGTAATCCATCTTTTCCAGGCGGACCCTGAGAAAGAAGTATTTTCTTTAGTGTAATAAAGTGACTGAATATAAACAGAGGTAAATTAGAGAATTACGTGCAAATAAGGCAAAAATGAAAAAGCAAATCAGAGAGCAGTACATGTTAGACCACTTACATTTGGCCCTTTAGGTCCTGGTTCACCATGTCTTCCCTGTGGACCTTGGGGACCCTAAACAATAACAACACATTCAAAACTAAACATAAATATTATTTATTTACTTATCCAATTGTGTTTTATTCAATTGATGATCTGTTTTGACAAAACTCTTTTTGAGGCTTTTACATATATGGTCTTATTTAGGTACTGTATATACATTATTATCCAAATGATTACCCGTTCTCCGAGAGATCCTGGAGGACCATCCTGTCCAGGAGAACCCTACCAGGTGAGCAATACAGAAGACAAGTAAAACAGTTATTCTATGACAACCTGAGCCACTCATATATTTTTAGCTTTCTGCCTGCCAACAAACTTTTAGCTTTCCCAAGATGGTCTTTGAGGGTGAGTGTAAACGGAAGCAGCCTCTGCTAGACAGAGGCTTCTCACTGCACCAGATGGCCTGTCATCTAGAAGTGAACTGCAACAACCAGTTCTAACTCAGTTGGTGCATTCATCCATGCTTTATGAGACAGCCAGGTGTGAGTGTATATAGTCTATGTGTAAGTGTATGGGCATAGGCCTTTGTTCGTTTGTTTATGTCAGTATGTGTGTGTGACTGTCAGTCTTAGCTCACTTTTTCTCCAGGCTTTCCTGTGGGTCCCTTTGCTCCTCTTCCCCCTCGGGTTCCCTGATGGAAAACAAACATGCTGATTAGCACGTGTAACTCATCGGAAGGTGCAAAACAAATGCTTAGTGATGTGAAAACACTGCAGAGGTGTAACAGGTGTACCACAGGTTGTGATAAACTGATGGTATCTAATTAGAGCATATACAGCTTTATATATTGAATAAAAAACATGGTACGTATAACACCAGTACTGTAGAATACTCACATTAGGACCTCTTTGGCCCCCAGGCCCTGACTGACCAGCTGGCCCCTGCATTGCAGAGATGAAAAGTTAATAATCACTATTTTACAATAACTTCTATAGAGAAAATTGCACATATATGGAAGCAGTCAGAATGTTATATAGATTAAAATGTCAGTACAGTCCTCACCCTTCGTCCTTTCTCTCCTGAGACCCCGGCCACACCAGGGAAGCCAAGTGATCCCTGGAGACACAAGTAGAGGTTAATCACCCTCGGCCTTCCATTCATCACACATTACCCCCAACGTCTCACTAACGTGTAATTAACTACTGCATCAAATTAGAGTAAATCTAATCCATGAGCCCAACACAGCCTTAAATACACCATTCATCAACATGTAATGAGTTGATGTCACTAATGAACTATTAATAAAATAGCCATTTTTTTAATAATCAATTTATCATCCTTTATTTTTAATCAGAGAGGAAACAGTCCGGCCAAAGACACACATCATGCTGGTTAAAACTCTGCTAAAGGAGTCACAGAACACATTAACTGACTGTCAGTGCTTAATCACCTTAGCCCCTTGTCTTCCTGGGTATCCTGGCAATCCAGGCACACCAAGTTTACCCTGTAGAGAGACCAAGAAAATAAGAGGGGAGGAAAAGAAACATTTAACTAAGATTTTTCATGACATACTGCAAACTGTGCATGTACCAAAACAGTGGGATATCTCTAAATTAATTCATATAGTGATTGCAGAAAGATCAAATGCAGTGGCAGTTTTGCCCGATGTACTATATGTGAGGGCAAGTTCAAGTTATTGAAATTTAATATTTCAATGATTTCAGAAAGTCAACTGAAAGGTGAACTAAAGGAATATAGTTGTACTATCTAATGTGGCTGTAGCAGATGCAGATTTAGATAAGAGTTTTTTTTATACTTTGCAGCCTATTTAATTTCCCTCTTCTCCTCCTTTGTGTCCTAACCTCGTCTTATAATGTAAATGTAATATTTTTTAAATTAACCTTCTCGCCAGCAATCCCAGGAGCTCCTGGATCTCCCAGTGGTCCTGCCTGGCCCTTTGGCCCCTCTGTTCCATCTTCTCCACGAGCACCAGGAGATCCATTATCTCCCTATAGTCGAGAATAAGAAAGGAAGGGAAACCACAATTTTTTTTTTTTTACTCAAATAGAGTCAGGTTTACTGAGAAAAATGATACTAAGGTGATTTAAGTGCACTCTCACCCTGTCTCCCTTTATGCCCATGTCCCCTTTGGACCCAGGGAAGCCATCTTCTCCCTGTGTGGCATTGAGGACAGGTGATGTGAAATGAAAGCTCTTTAATCACAAATGCCACCGTGATTTTATAATTCACCAAGTTGCCTTCCTCTTAAGTCACAATTAAACAAGTAGCGTGACAAAGACTAGCAATGTTTTCACTCACCTTCTCCCCTTTGCTCCCCTTTAGACCCCTAACTCCATCTGCTCCCTGTGAAAAAGTGGGAAAAACCACTTCACAAGAATATCACATCACTGACAGGCCTGCCCTCAAGAAAATACTCTGGACATCACATAGAAAAATAGCTGGTTGCCTGCATTTCCAAAAAAAAAAAAAAAAAAAAAAGAAAAGAAAACCTATCTTAGAAAACTGAAACAATTTGTAAGTGTGTATTTTCTTTTGACATAAGATTGCTCTGTTATTGAGCACTTTTTGACCTTACATTTATGTCATACTAATGATTACCAACAAGGCCAGACAACCAGATAAAATGCTAGTTGTGTGAATTTGACAAAAAACAAACACCAAGCAGAATGCCATGTCACATCAACCTTTCTTTATTTCAAAAGAACACAATAAAAATGGACTGCTCCACTCCTACGCACACACACTGCTCTACTCTGTCTGATGCTGACATTTCTCCTCTCCATCAAATGTTCCTCACTCTGTTGTTAGCAGTCCCCTTGAGAACTGAGGTGCTTTCCCTCCACCTGTCACCTGTCAGTCGTAGACTCAAACGGCTTGTCCGTCACAGATAGACAAACACGCAGCGTAAAATGTGCGACAGAATAAATATCTGAGTGGACATTACACCTGAGATCACGATGCACTCATGTCTCACCTTGACTCCACGGGTCCCTGGATACCCAACAGGTCCCTGAGCGCCTGATAAACCCTACATAAAAACAGGGAGCAACAGTATTTTCAGCAAGCAGCAGATAGCAAACCATGAATCATTGAGCAGTGCACTCAGTGACTGTGTCCTATTCCTTATTGACAGAATAAAAAAAGGAACTGGAAAAAGTGGATGATGCTGATGAGTGCATGCTGCTGAATCTAATGAACTAATGCTCTTGTTCAATAAGGATGATGACATCCTAGGAATACAATGAATATAATGATTGTGAGTGAGCCTTATTGTAGTCTAATGTGAGTGACTGAACTGTTACAATAGGTCGCAGGGAAAAGCATGATATTGCAATTTTGTTATGACAATACAGTAGACAAACCCAGATACTCAGTTACCCACTTGGATGCCTTTCTCTCCTGGGGGTCCTTCTCTCCCTGGGTGACCCTGAAGTAGAAAAACAGAAATCAGCTTTAATTGGCACTGCTGCACATGCATCATTATTGTATCTCTCTTTGATTTCTTAATGCAACCAACCACTGAAAAAGAGAAAAATCCAATGGGAATAAGAGTGAAGCACCATAAAAACAATGTGTCACAAACACTTGTACAACATTAAACAAAAATCGTTGTCTGACTTTGATCTAAAATATTTGGAGATGTCCAAAAAATGTTGTATCCCCTACTAGCAGACAGAAAGTGAGTTGTAACATTTTATCCTGTTGGTAACTTTAGATTAACTAAAATCCAGGGTGTGTATATATGTATAGCTTTAAGAATTATGTAAACCTATACACATTTGCATACACATACATTTTTTATTTTATTTTTTATTTATATAGCATTATATAATGAGCTTTTATTTTTAAAATTCTGTTCTGCAAGTGCAGCATCCTATAGTGCAAACATAGGTCATTTCAGTCTTTTGATAATCAGTTATTTGATGAATATAGGTTTTTACAAATAAACCAGTTGCTGCAGAGTTTTCATTCACCTTCAACTGTCATGTCAGTTGAGCACCAAGTTGACTGATCAAGTAGCTGCAGTACAATCAATCTGAATACGTACATACTCTAGGTGCATGAATATGTGCATATTTAAGTGTGTTTCTGCTAATGCCTGCACTTATCTATTTGTCTGTGTGTACTTACAGGAGGGCCATCAATGCCTGGTAGTCCTTGCATGCCTTGTTTCCCTTGAGGACCCTGTATAGAACAGATAGGGATATGAATACTGGAGTTGAGTTTCAAATACGATATAATACCTCATCTCATCCCTGAAAGATCTCATCCCCCATTGTTCCTCCTTTACATTTTGTATTTATAGCTAAGACCATTTTTCTTTTTTTTTTTCATTTTTTCAGTTTAGCCTCATGATGTGCAGTGGCCGCAGCCATCCCTAGTGTCTAGTATGCCTGTGTGTGTTTCTTGTGTATTGATTTTCTGTCCAGCCTTGTCTTGTCTGAATAGGTGCCAGAAGTGGCTGGGTCATTTTGTTCTGCTTACCCAGCCTCTCCTGGGTATGTGATGACAGGGGTCGTGAGGTCACAGCTTTAATTCTGAAATTAAGTGAGAGACATGCTACCTACCTTTTCTCCTGGCAATCCAATGGGACCCTGAGGACCAGGCAAGCCCTGAACCAGAACAAAGCATCAATCAGGTTAAGTGTCACAAGACTAGGAGAAGGCCAAAAGCTAAGCTTTTGGTCGGGTGTGTATGTTCGTTCCATGTGCTTTCCATGAAAGGCCTTTATATGCTTTATATATACAGGATAAATTCTACAGTTAAAATTACAGTTGTAGTAAAAAAAAAAAATCTAAATGTCGTCAGGTGTTGCACGTTTTATGTAATAAAAATTGAAAAAGGAGATAGTGTCTGTATCTGAGTAATATCAAATGTGTGTATGCAGGTGTTTATATGTGAGGACAGTTTTTTGTGAGGGTGCAGTACCTCTACTCCTGGATTTCCCTGTTGACCAGGTGGTCCAATCTCTCCAGGTGCACCCTGAGGAGAACAAACACTGGTAGTGACACACTCCGCACTGGTTAGCAGGTTCAGTAGTTGGCCATATTTAGCTACTCCAACTGGTGTTTCTCTATCCACATACTGATTTCAATCTAAACTTCTATCATTTTGATAGTCACTGGCAGTACAGTATATAATAACATCCAATAAAAATGTGTTCATGAAGGTGCCAGAACTGACCTGGTTACCCTTTGATCCTTGTACTCCATCAGTTCCACGAATACCCTGACAAAAATGCACGCATACAAGCCGTCAGAAAATACTGAATGAAAAGTCAGAGGTTGATCTAAAAAAGTGGAATAGCTTTGAATTTCACCGGTGTATTGATGAGTCTGTGCAATAGAGGATTTTTGAAAAGCTCTGATCTTTTAATCAAGGCTGTTGACTTACCGGTTGGCCAGGTGGGCCAGGTGGCCCCCTTGGCCCAACAAGACCCCGAGGACCCTGGAGACAAAACACAGCAAATAGTCAGCAGCTAACCTGCATTCATGATGAGATGGAGTGAGTGTGGAATACTAAATCATAAATCAGAACTAAGCACACAGAGAGAGACAAAAACAAGTAGAGACAGATAATGTATTTTAGTTTGTGTGTGTGTGTGTGTGCGCGCATCTGGCTTTGTGTGTGCTAGCCACGGAGACTGTGCTAGCCTATGTTTGCGCAAGTGTGTTTGTGTGCTCTGTTTTTGTCAGCCTCCCTCTTTGTAGGCTGGCCAAGCCACCTGTTCCAAAGCCACATCTGTGATCTCCTGGGAGGTGATTGATATGGAAATATAATCATTCAGGCCAGGATTTTATTGCTTCCCTCTCCGAATCACTCTCTTTTCTCTCTCCATCTCTCTTATCTTGTTCGCCACCAACCAGATTTCTGTCTCACTTTTCCCAGTGCTCCCGCTCTCTCATTAAAACAGCCAACTCTTCCCCTTTCCTGTGTTTTTGCACTTCGGCACAGCTTTCCTAACATGTCTTACAGCACTCCATTTCTTCCTGCAATGGGTGATCCATTTGGAGGGACAGAACCCCCGCTGAGTCCCAACTTCACCGAGTGATAGGACGATAGAGTGTGAGTCATAACCAATCAACCAGTGTGCACTGCAGAGATAGACAAGAAAAATGACTGCTTCTTCTGTAGTGCTCTGAAGAGCTCAATGATCATCTCTCATTGGTCTAGCATTACTTTGCAGGTAAAAATCCTTATGATAGAATGTAAATAGACTAGCATGCCATTGTACATTTTTGTGTAGCTGCATGACCTTTTCTCTATCAATGTTAGGTTAAATACTGTGGCACTGTAGCAATAATATGGTTTAACCAACATAGACTTTAATAGTTTTTGTAAATTGTAAAATGTTGTGCATTTTTTCAATTTTGCTAGTTCATGAACAGAACAACTTCCAGATGGTTGCTCATGCAAATCACTTGTGTCTGTGATTCTGCATAAACAAAAGGGTTTTGTGTTGGTGCATTTCTGGGAACTAAAAGCAGATGCCTGATTATTTAATGTAAAGAAACAACAAGCATCAAACATGTAAATATAGCAGAGTGTCGTGTGTATGTGTGTCCATTGTGAGAGAGGGTTACGTGCTTCTAGATGAGGTTACTCACAGGTTCACCTGGTTGTCCTCTTGGCCCCACAGGTCCATCAGATCCCTAAAATAACACAGAAGGAAACAAATTCAACACATGCATCTCATGCACCTGCCTGAGTCGACCTCAGGCGTGGATACATTTATAATCCCGCAGACATAATCTGTGAAATAGCTCATTAAAGAAATTCACAGCATGACAGGTAAGGCTCAACTATCCTCGAATAAAGACTAATAGATTGCTCTCTCAAACTTCACCCACCCACGTGCATGCAGTTACCAGAATTATCTTGACAGAGCTTCTATCCTTCATATTTTCAATTCTGTGTCCTGATGCACTGCCTAGCTTTCATGTCTTTTTCAAACCTTAATACTGAAGGAAATCAGGCCAGCAAAGTCAAATTTAAAAAAATTAAAAAACAAGAGTTTATGACTTCATTTCAGTAAAGCAGGCTTTGATCTGTGGCGCTTTACGATCTACATAGTTTGTGGAATTGATTCATTGATCTGGAAAGGATTTCGCTTTTAACCTTGTGTGATGGAAAGATGTGAAAGAACAAAGCACTGCTGCAGGATGTGTTTTTCAGAGCTTTGTTTGCTGCAAGTAAATTTTGGGAAGTACTTTGCACTCACCTTCTCTCCTGGTTCTCCAACAGGCCCAGAGGGACCAGGCTTTCCTCTGTCCCCCTACAAGAAAAAAGCATTAGCCACAAGTCTCAAGATATTCAGGACATCTGTTTATAACAGAGTAGCATTGAGCAGATGCTTTTTAGTGTACACTGTCATCACAGAAATCACAGCAATCATCATGATCATAATATGCAAATAAACATCTGCCATCTGATGTGCAAGGTATTTGTGAATTCTGTGTTGCGCGTAGTGTCTGGGTGACTAAATAAATACAGTGACAATGTCAAGTTACCAAGTCCAACTCACTTTGTGTCCCTTGTTTCCTGGGAGACCTGGCAGACCATCAAAACCCCTGTCACCCTAGAAGTAATAGAGAAGCAAGTGCATTAAACCCCGAAACAGACACACATACGGTAATGTGTAAACATTAGCAGAATTGTACTGAAAATCTCCCCTGGCAGAACCTCCCATCTGCTGTGAGTGTGTGTCAGGGAGAGGGAGCTTTCAGATTAGCTCTAGGTCTTCTAAAATGCTGCTTTGACTGATAAAGACTCTGCTGTTCTGTCAGACTCGGCATCAGGGGAGCCTGATTTATTTACTAAGCTCTTCCTGAAGCTGTTAGGTATTGACTTGCTTCATTGTCAGTACATATAATAAGCTGTAGGCTGCTGATATCTAAAGGCTTATAGTTGCAAGTGGAGATAGTTGCTTATCATAGTAGACATTACTGCCAAAACATGTATGTTTTTCTCATATTCATAGAAAGAGGAAAAAGCATTCAGGGAAACTCACCACCATTAGTAACATAGTTTAATAGCTGTTAATGCATAGTATTCATACAAATATCAAGTCAAGCTTGTCCAAGTCCACATAAGAGGTCAGGATGTAAATACTCGGCTGGGACAAAAATATATTTGGGTTCTTCGTGCAGCTCATTCGGATGTGACTATTACCACTGCAATGCAGTGAGGTCTTAAAGAGCTTACCTTAGAGCCTGTTTCACCTGGAGTTCCACGGCCCCCATCCACTCCTGCATGTCCCTATGAGATACACAATGCAGTTGAAATAGGTTCTGCTTTACAATATGCTGTTAAAACAAGATGCAGAGGTTTTGAAAAAACAGCAATACTAAGATGTCTCACTCTCTTTCCTGGTTTTCCATTAATTCCAGGAAGGCCTGGCAACCCACGTGGTCCCTTTGATGAAGGAACAGAGCAAGACAAAAGGAATAGGTGTGAAAAGGAAAACAAGAAGACAAAACGAAATCAATAGTGTGACAAAAAAAAAAAAAGTAGTATGATGGAAACTGATAGA
Source organism: Mastacembelus armatus (assembly GCF_900324485.2). NCBI lineage: Eukaryota > Metazoa > Chordata > Actinopteri > Synbranchiformes > Mastacembelidae > Mastacembelus > Mastacembelus armatus. The sequence continues at coordinate 13,197,607 of NC_046640.1, forward strand.
GACAGTGATAGAAATAGTCTTACAGGAGGGCCAGTTTCTCCACGGTCTCCTTTGAGCCCAGTAGAACCAGGAACACCCTGCAAAATAAAAGCTAAATGTTATTGAAGGATAGCATGATGTACAGCAATTCACCTCTTTAATATTCAACACAAAAAAAATGCAAATGTCGTGAGAACAAATCATCATGAAACCTGTTTATTTTTGAAAAATTTTATTAGATAAAAGCAGATTCCACCTGCGATGAGAACATACAGAAATAACAATGAGGTTAGGGTAAGCATAGAGTTTGTGCCTACTCAGCCAGAATGCAAATATGAGGTTAAAAGTTGCAAGAGCCTTGAGTCAAGGTCATCATACGTATTGAGTCAAAGTCAGCAGAGTGCCTTACCAGTGGCCCTGGTTGCCCTGTGAGACCAGTTGGACCTGGAGGTCCCTTCATTGACAGCTGCAAGAAAACATAACTGAGTGGATTTATATATTCTGCTCAAGGTACCATATGGATTTTAATATGCACTGAAATGAATATCAGCATATCATGAAAATGTCATCAGCCACTGATGTTTTAATTTGGCATCATGACAACAAACTACATGTTCCTGTGAATTGTACCTGGGTCTGTTGCAGGATAGCTTGTGCTTGTGCCTCCTGAGGAGACACTGCTGGACCCTTTTGAGAATCACCTCCATACTGAAACTGAAGGCAATGAGAAGGGGGTGTCAGTTCCCATTACAGGATTCAGCAAATGTAAATTAAGTTCAATCACACAGCCCCCCCTTGTGGCTACACCGCTACAGCACACTGGGAAAAGGCGTGCTCTGTGTGTGTTTGCATCTGTGAAAGCATGCATGAGTGTGCTTTCAGGTCTTACTGGTAGCATCAGCAGGGTTCCTGGAGGACCTGGTATTCCATCAGCCCCGGCAAGACCAGGACGTCCTTGTGGACCCTGAACAGAGTGGACAGGGAAAGAGATAAACGGGTTAGTCAGCAGTATAGTATATATATGTGTTTGTGTGAGAGTGAATCTAAACATTCCTGTTACCTAATCTCTATAAAAACAACCTTTGCTTTATTTTCCACAGGGATATTAATAACATATATGCATTCATTTTGATATATATATAGCTTATGATTTGTAATTGTTGTAATAATGGTGTAATAATCTATGCCATTAGAGAATCAGCAATAAATTTAGTTGGGGTTAAGACTGGTTATTTTAATTCACACGGCAGGTTCAAAATTTTTCTACCTGAATTCTTAAATGTCTATAGGATCTCCTCATGAGTAATAGTAGCAAATCTTTAAAGACAAGAGCGAATGTGTCTAAGCATGTTGAGGTCTCATCAACTCATAAAAACCATCAGCTACTGGGAAATAACAGAGCATCTGTCTGTGTGTGTGTGTATGTGTGTTCCATTGTGATGAATCATGAAGAAATACACTTATCCACACACAACACACAAAATTAGGAATTCAGGTCAAACATGTGTGAGTCAACATCCGGCCCTGAAGTTCAGCAGATTCAGTTTAGTGAACCAAGCCATTGTGATCCCATGGACATGTTTCAAACTGGGGTCACAGTCAAATCCACAGCTCTGTCCCTCAGGGGAAAGAGTCAGACTGAGGTTAAACTGACCCACTGGACATCCAACTTGGTCCCAAACCACACTCACTATTTCACCAGGATCTCCCCTGGGTCCTTGAGGGCCCATTGGTCCGGCTGAGCCAGCAAGACCCTGTGAAGGAAAAATTCACAGCAGTCAAATAAACACTAAAGAACAATACAATATTGCCACTTGAGAAATAAGTCTTCTATCCCACATTCTAGCTTTTCAAAAGCTTAACACTAATATTGTTCTGAGTAGATTGTTTTGAATTAAAATCTTTTCACTTTGTAATGATGCACTTTCAATAGTCATTTCATTTAGTGGCGACTAAATGATGGTGGGTTTATGAATACCAGCTATAAAAAAGAAAACCACCAACTAAAAGTATAATCAATCTTTCACAAAGTACCATCTTGCTTAGCAACATACAGTAGAGTAATTCAACTGTATTTTTAGGTGCCAAAGCCCTGTTTCCTTTTCTGAAAACACCAGCAGTTGCATCCTGCTGGCTAGAATACAACCTTGTCATCGTTCACATTATGCCACATCTTGTACAACAGTCATTAGCTCCATTTTCTTCTGTTTTCAGACAGAAAAGAGCCTTACCTCTGGCCCTGGCAGACCTGGAGGTCCTTCCACTAATGTACCCTGGAAACAAGCACAGATAAAATAGAATGTACATTAGGTGAGTATCATCTCATTGTCATGCTCATACCCAAAGCGATTAGACTAGTCATTAAATGGCTCTAGCTGCTCACCGGTTCAATAATAGCTGGCTCTCCCTTCTGGCCTTTCTCTGCTCTGAGCCTAGCCTGAGAAGGTGAAACAGATGAATAGATGTGAACTGTTTGAAATCACTTGACACAGCAAACTAAAGATGTGACCCACTTGATGTATGAGCTCACTATAAAATTTACCTCTCCATCCCACACCTGTGCTCTTTCCCGCTCTGCAAAGTCAAAGCCATCGTCATATGTTTCGTACTCTTCATACTCTGTATCTGTGTCATTTTTGTTATCTTCATATTCAAGCACCTGTTAAGCGATGAAAACCCTATTAGTGACAGGCATGGTGAATAGAAGGAATACCCTGTGCCGAAGTGAAGACATTTCTTGTATTTGCGTTTAACCTACCTCGTATTCAGTAATATTTGGGCCCACTGTTACCGTGGAAACTGAGATATCATCATCATAGAGGTGGCCATAAAGGTCATGTCCATACTCCTCCACTACTGGCTCCTTCACTGGCTTGTCCCCCTGTAAGCCAACACACAGACCTAAATGAGTCACAGCAAAGATGAACCAGGAGACACCGAATGCTCCTCATTATTGCACAGTAAAGGCACATTTTGTAATGTATTAAAAGAATGTTAGCAAAGCAAGTGGATTTTATGGGAGTGTGTTGGTTACTCAGAACACAGTTTGACAGTTGTGCAGTTAATTACTATGCTGGAGTGTAATTAGCTGATGGACTACATGAGAATCATGTGGCAGCATGGCAGAGACTGCAATGGCTATAGAAATAGCGTGCACATGAAAAATTAGTTTACTTGGCAAACGATAAACCTGAAGGAGACATACAGAAATATAGCTTGTTTGTTGCTGTCAGAACTTAAAGCTTAATTGGATTTTACAATACACACTTGCTATGCAATTTTGGTAACAACATATGCAGTTTGATGTAAATAATTTACATGGTATCTGAGCATAATCAAATATTTTACTATTCAATATTCACCATAAACTGTAAACAAAATATTCATTATGTAAATTCACAGAGAAACATATACTGTGGTACAGACCATGCATACCATCCTTTTGGGATATGCTGTATGCATGTGTTAGTACGTGCTCTACAACGGCGCACAGCCAAAAGGCCTATAGTGAGACTATAAAAACTTCTCATTTAAGATGCATTCTCTGGGTTTTCTGCTGGGAGTGTAAAGGAGGTGACGATGAGGATGATGCTGGTTAGTGGTGGTGGAAAGCAACTGGAGAGGTACGAGGTGCTCACTATGGTTAGGAGATATTAGGGGAGTGATCAAAATGGAAAATGGCAGGAGGGGTGGGGAAGGAGGGAAAATTTTTCTACCTCCACATTAACCACTGATTCAGGCAATGCACTGGGTACCAGAGCGGGGACCTCCGGTGTGGAATCAGGTTCATGTGTGGGCATCTCCATGAGGGTCTTTTCAAACACTTCAGTGGGATTAGCAGTTTCTAGGTTTGTGGCCTGGAAGGATTCTTGGGATAGATACGCTGGTGTGGTTGCAGAGACTCTGAGGAAGCCATCCTCAAGAATCTCCTCTTCATCTTTTTTCTTTCTGGATCCCTTCTTGCCCTTGCCTTTGCGTTTACCTTTGCCTTTGCCTTTAGAGCCTTTGTCTCTCTTCTTTTTGTTTTTCCTGTCCTTCTTGGAGACCTCCTTCAGTTCATCTGGCTCACTATTTTGCATCAAGGCATCAGACAAAAGTTCTGAGTTCTTTTATGAAAAAGACGAATGCAAGATGAGGGCACAGGTGGAGGATAGAGAAAAAAAAACATGGTTGTGAATGGAAAAAAAAACAGTAAAGGAAATTGCCTGCAAAAGGAAAGTAAGGCAGTGCATACAGATTCTGTGACAACCTTATAGGGTCAGACACCCACTGTGATTCTCTGCAAGCTGGTAAAAACCTAAGGCAAACATGAAATGAGAAAGAACAAACAAATCTAGAGTTGTTTCCTCTTAGTCAAAGCAGAAGAAATATTTGCTTGTGTGACCAGGGGTCACTCTGTCTTTGTTCCTACAGAGGTGCTAATATTTATTGTGGCAAGTGAGCAAACATGGACTATGTCATTCTAAAGAGTGATATCCATTGCATTTCAATGATATGAATGTCCTGTGAAATTATGCTGAAAGCCCAGTCTGCGAAAGACATCAATGATGTGATTTAGATCCACTTGTAAACAAGGTCAGTGTGTAAGGGAGAATGATGAGAAGTAGGTCAGTGGGGTGACAGATGTGGACATGCTCTGGATTCAGAGCTCTTTGCTCAGCTGTAGTTCTGTGAAAGCCAGCTGGATGACTGTTTAAATGGTCTTCCATGACCATTAATGAACTGTCCCTGCAGCATTACCAAAATGTGTGTACAGACACACATGATCTCACTTAAGTGTGTACACATATGAGCAAATGAACTTTCATATATAAAAAAAAAATAGGTCGATACATAGTAGATTTAAGTGTTGAGTTAAAACAGTATATTCCTTGAAGCCCTGCCCCCCACACATCTCTGCCTGCCTTCCTTTAGCTGCCTCTTCCATCTTTATCTCTATCTTTCACACACCACCAAAGAAATATACAGTAATTCATATCCATGATTGATTCAATATTTTATACACGCCTTGAGGAAGGGAAGAGCTATTATATCATGTCTGAGTTATAGGCTTCCCGATGTGTGTGTGTGTATGTCCCTTGCCAAAAGAACACCTGAGCTTCACTGCTGGCTGCATTTGAAAGAAGACACTTCTTCTTTGACTGATGGCCTATTCTGTCTTAATCTCTCAAGTCTGTTTTTGCAACCACTCACTACATTTCCACTGTACTCGGACCTCTCCGTGGCTGGGGCTGACGTCTACTCGTAAATTATTTGATCAAGAGTCTCTGAGACACATAGCTCTATTGATAGGTGTATTTGTGCTCTGTTTCTCTGGCTGTGAAGCAAGGATTTCTGCAGGCCTACTTTAGCAGCCAGAAGGACCTGGCATGAGTGCAAGAAGTATATGTTCATTATACAGCTGAAACCTTATTATAAAACCTGTTTTCATGCCTTTTCTTTCAAATAACAATACAAGCCCCCCTCTGCAGTTAATAAAGGTGACCTAAAAATATGCCTCAACTCATCAGCTGTCAAAGAATTGCACAAACAATTGTATGGTTATTTTCTAGTAGGCATTGGCTCTTTGTGGTGACAGTACTAACCTCCTGCAGGTTCAGGGCTTGGCTGTTGTAGGGCAAAGCAGAGTCACATTCTGGTATGTAGTCTACACAGTAGTTGGCAGCAATCTGGGGGTCCTCCACAATAAGTAGCTGCTGAATATCTCCCTGAAATAAACAAGAAAGCAGATGGAAAGATAGACGAGAGTCATGTTATAAAGACAGGAATACAGGAACAGAAGTACTTTATTGAAGCACCAACAAAAACGGAGTAGCTGTTTCTGCACAATGAAGATAGTCATTTTGCAAGAAAACAGACCTCATAAAACACACTACAATACTGCAGACACTATGAGAACAACAAAGCTGACTCAATACCTAGATGTAACGAAAGGTTTAAAACAATGGCATCATCAAACCATTACTATTGGTACAATTGCTGCTGACTATTGTTTCTCTGTGTTCCTGTAACTTCCTGGGGGGCCTGCCTGTGTATATGCAAAACAGTCAAACAGATCTTTCTCACCCACTGTTAGGACATTTCACTTCCCATCCTGCCCTGGGAGTCTAACCACCATGTATATACAAACATGCAAAAAAATAACATGATTAACAATGCTTTTGGCCAAAATAACTATTACTATAACTGATAAGCATTTGTCATTTTTCTTTATTTTTTTATAGGTTGGATAAAGAGTTAAAATAATATCCAGCATATTAATTAATAATCAGCAAGGAGCATGGTTAAAACTCTCTGAGGCACAAGTCTGAAAGTAATTCAATATAAACAGAATTTAGACAGCCCCATAGGAGAGTGTTTGATAAGCTTTAGATTACATTACTTTAGTACATCAGAAATGAAAAGAGTTGTTATCCACATATTATTTTTCCATCTGTTATGGCTGAAAGCCAGTGTCAAGCAAGTGAAATTACAGAACTCTAGAGTGACAGAGAGCAGGAAAACAAAAACAGGGGGTTTAAACAATCTAATCCAATCTCAATTTGGGATCAAAAGCAACGTTTTCTTGCCTAGTTGTGGCTCTCTCCTCTAGAAACACACTGAGTAAAGTGTTGCCCAAACCCATGTGTGCGCCACCATTCTCTAGTTAGGATGGGTCAAGGACATCTGGAGAGTCCATATGAGGGTGTGCTGTAAAGGAAAACACCTCAGCTGAATCCACAAATTTCTGATTCACAAACATCCTGCATAAGGCCGCACATGGCTCTATTGGCACAGGTTCACTAGGGTTTCATAGTGACCCCCTTAGCTTTCCCCTTGTTTCTGCAGTAAGGTGCTCAGTGAGCAGCTAGCACACTTAACTAAACTTCGTATGAGACACTGTCTAGTAATTTTCACTGCCTTAATCAGCACCTAATCTCTAATAAAAAACTTGCATTCTTGTGTGAGCCACAAGCTTATGTGGATGAAGGAGCAAGTTTATAAAAAACATAATGAAACTGTGTTTTGAAGCTCCTCATTAGTTTTAAGAGGAATGGACACTCAGGATTAACAAAAAACATCTGACCAACATTAGACATAAGTCCTCACAATGGCTAACTATGACTTAACAGGACCTTGACCAGCTGAATGTGCTTCTCTGATTTGTACCATAAATCGATGGGGGTTGCTGAGCATTCAAATAAAGCTGCTCTTTAATGATATGCTTGACAAGTCATGGTTTCAACACACTTGTAACAGTGAGCCAAAAACATTTCTTATTTTCAGCACTACTTGAGCGGAAAGGGATCTGAATTTCATAACAAATAAACACTGGGCTGGATCTTATCTAAGCAGTCAGCGTGTTGAAGGTACATACATAGGGCACACAATGGCCAAGTAGGGGCACAACCAGACTTGAGGACAGTTTGATGTTTGCTTTACTGCAAATGTAAGCTGAGTGTTGAGTTTCAACAAACTACAAACTTTTGTAGTTATTTGTAGGCAATCTGGAAGCAATAGAGACATTAGTGGCTGACCACGCTCCCCATGCTCCCACGCTGAGCTCCCACGCTGGGAGAACTGGGCCGGAACACTGGCCTCCTCCCCCAGAACCAGGGCCTGGGAACAGAGGCCCAGAGGTCAGACTGCTTAATCACTTCTCCCGTGGTACCCAGCCTGACCTGAGGTCTGATTTTTACATACATATTTATAACTATAAATACAGACGGGCTCACACTGAAGCTCATATTTTGCCATCATGAGGAAATATTTGACTCATTTCAGTTACTTTTGTAACTGTTCTAGAGGAAACAAGATATTAGGAGTCAAGTGCAGAAATTAAATGCAAACAGAATTAAAAACATTATCGCAATGACCTCAAAATGTGCATGATTAAACTGAAGGATGGAGATGATCAGTGGACTGTCTGAAGGGTAATCTTCATCACCACACGTACTGTGTCATCATCATAATTCTTCACAAATAAGGGCATGGGAGTGCTTTTGGAGTATAGCCAAACATTTCCATTGCTCATGAGAAGGGAAATTTATAGATCCCACAAGGAGACACATTTCTTAGCTGAAGTGGTACATAAAGGCATTTAAAAACTGGAAAGCTGAGATGGAAGTTGAAAGCAACATGGGTGGGGCAACTGAAATTAACTTAGGACATAGGGAAAGTAACCTGGACAGAATTAGGGAGGTAGTCACTGACTACTCACACAGAACACACACACCTAAAGTTGGTCAGTGTTTTAGGCCCAATGACCTATGTCATTGTCCTGGTGAAAGTGTAATGGCTATGGTTCTCTGTCTCTCAGGCCTATGGAGAGGGTTAACAAAACTCCTTCTATATTTGCTAAAGTATATTTATAGTATGTTGACTTGTGGGGTATTCTTGGGACACAGAAGGAGAGGCTTGGGAAGGTGGTCAACTCTGAGCTTAACTGTTCCTCAGTCCTCTCTCTGCTTCCTTTTCTTTCCTGCTCTATGGCTGAGCACATACAGAACCTTGAGGGCATGGCAGGAGAAGAAGCTTGAGTTGATTTCTATTTCATGCTGTGGGTGAGAGATTTAGAGTGAAGCCTCATTGGGAATGACAGTGGTGCAGGGGTTGCATATTGTTATGGGAAGCACAGAGAATGACTCATGCAATGAGGGTTGCTGCACTGAAAAAAAAAAAAGAGGAACTGGAATCACTCCCTGCATATTGATAAGAAGTGCACTTCAACTTCAAAAGGATCTAATGGTCACATTTTCCAGGTAGGAGCAATTTGAAATGCATAAGCAGTAATCTTATCTCTGATACGCATCGTCTGCTACTGAGTGATAAAAGCCCGACATGTGCAGCAACATGACCAAACAGTCAAAAGGTTTCTTGACATCCAGAGATGCAGAGATGGCCTTTCAAATTCCCAACATCACATCTATAGCCTAAAGATCTGGCTGACAAATTCAAAAAGCAGAGAGAATGTGTCATTTTTTGGCTTTGTAGTAGAAATGATGAGGCCGGGCATGTCTGAACAACACAACCACCTACACCCCCCCTATCCACACTGCTTTGTTTCTACAGCACTTGAATGACAGGGGATCCCTGTCAACTTACAGCTATTTGAACCAGAAATGCCACAGTATGAAAAAGACTTTATACTACACTTACTCCACCATTTCACCTACATATGGTGGTTGAAAAACTGTTGCAGTTTGTCATTGGTTACTTCAGTTATACAGCCATTGAAACTAGTAATCCTAATCTAATCTAATCACTTTCCTCTACTGGTTGTACTTAGCAGCAGCAGTACCATTAAAATTAACTTCAGTTTGGTTCATAGTTAAGTGTAATACAAATAAATAAAAAAAGAAGATAAATGTAAATGAAAACAGGGACTTCCCCCTAGTGTGCTTTGTCAGATGATTCAGCTAATATGTATTATATATTACTCCAGTGTAAGTCTCCCATGGTTTTATATACAGACATAATAGCGTTAGGTGTACACAATTCTAACCATTATTTGCTTCTTTTGTCTACTTCAACATAGAAGCGCACAAAAAACACACTTTTTGGCAATCAGTTGTGTTATTTGGCCACTATATGTGATAATTTCCAAAACAGACCTGCTGAAACGTTGGATAGTTATAATTAAAAATAGAACTGAGTTAAACAATGGTTTGATACACAAATAAAACACTGTGTTTTCAGAAGTTTTCACAACTTCACAACTTCCTACCTCAAATACATCTTCATCCAGCAATCTCGTCCCAAACACAGTGATACCCTCTGTGCTGACTACAGCATTGTCCCCTCTCAGCAGATCCAGGGTGTCTACTCTCTGACAGTCCAAGTAGAGGGTCACAGACTTGTCCTGCACACTGTAGGCTATCCTGTGCCATCTGATAGACAAAAAGAAGTGCACCCTTACATGGAGGTATTGTGAAAATCTATTAGTGGGATTTATTTTGTGTCTGTAGATAAATCTGTTGCCCAGCAGAATTGGCAATCCAATTTTTTTTTTGGCAAAGTCAAGCAAACCAAAAGTGCCTTTGAGCTAAAGACTGCGAATGATTGATTTACTTTACAGCATTTATCAGGTCAAAGCATTGCAATAGGTGTTTCACAAGCATCTTTTTTCACTTTAAGGTCACTAGAAGTCAAGCGTAGAAAGTGAATGGTATGAATCAAATTGCAGAGACATGTCGTCTACCTCAGATTTCAAGGCTTGTGAAAGGTATACATGCATAGTTAATATATTGTAATTTACATAGTTCTCTGTTGGTGGATATGATCTGCTGAAAACATACATCAGAAATAATGTGCTGGCAAAATCAACACAGAGGCAGAAGATATTTTATTAGTTAATATCTGGACTAATGAAGTTTCAGGCTCGAAAACTACCCACTTTCCATCGGCCAAGTTGATCTTCTTGAAGATGGGATACAGTTCTGGTGTGGGTTGCCCATGTTGGTCTTCGTACAGGAAGACAGGTGAACGGCCCACTTCGAGCCCCAGCTGCTGCACCCCCTGGTCATCGTACACTGAAAGCAAGAAGAACTGAGAGCCCTTTTTAGCTCGCATTGTAGCCATCAGGGAAAAATTCTCAGGAAATTTGGAATCTGGAAGAAGAGATGAGAAGAGAGGTAAGGAGACTTGTTAAGTCAAACAGGAGAGAGCACAGCAGGGAACAGACATTTTTATAACATGAAGGCACCACCCGCTGCCAGTGAGGCCTGAGTAAAGATAATGATGAAAAATATTGCCCATGAAAGTAGTGAGGGCCCACGAGGGGGAGTAAAGGGAGTTCAAAGTCAGATTTCTTAAGGTTTTACTTAGAGAAAGATCCCTCAAAAAAAGTTTAAAAAAAAAAAAAAAAACAAAAAAAAAAAAACTACCAGGCAAAAGCTGTTTGGTGGGAGCACTGAGCTGGATCTTTTTGTCTATCTTGTAGGCCAGATCAGATTCCTTCATGCCCCTCCTGCTAATGCAGAAACCAGCCTCCAAGGACACCCCTTCCATCTTCTCTGATAGCTCCATCACTCGCAGAACATCAATGGGATCAGCTGGGAATGAAAAGAAAAATTAGCCATATGCACGTAGTTGTATAGAAGCTCAATCAAGAAATAGTGTTTTTTTTTTTTTATTTCAGCATCACAATCTTTTGTTTACATTCTTTCAAATAAGCTGTCTCTAGTATTGCATGGTACATTATAAGAAGTAGTTATGATAGGGTGGAGCTTTGGCAGACAGTAGCAGCGTGCTTTTAGTTATGTCAGTCTCACACGGTTAAATTCTGCCAGTGTGACAGCACTTTGTTGTCTGGCCCAGCTAAGTGGTGGTTGTTACCGAGCTGAAGAGCAGGGTTTAGTGCGGCTGAAAGCTGGTCTTAAAGCGTGGAGGCTTCCTGCTTCCTAGGAGTCGGAAGAGAGAGGCTCTTCTGAGATGTGGTGGCAGATGGCCAGGCTTCTGTGGGTGTTATTATAGGATAGGGGTGGTACACAGCCTAACCCATAATCCTACTGCAGCACACCTGACAGCTGACACCTGCACACCACTCACCTTACACTAGGGAGCAACAATATATTTTCTTCACATTTAATCACAATTTCAACAATTCCCTGGCATACATAACTGCTTGTGTGATTCGTATATTCTCATTGCTAAAGTATTTATCCTAAGAAGTGAGTTAGTTTTGTATTAAACATTCAAAACTGGACTGTGGGACTAGATTGTTTTGTTTCTCCTGCACGCAATTCCCCTTGTTTCATAAAATACATGTAAAATCTGGAAACAACAGAATAACAGAATTTGCTGCAACATTAAAATAACTGATATTATTGTCATGAACCCTCTTGAAACAAGTTTAATTTTATTACAGGAAAGCCAGTGCCTTCAATTGTTAAAAGGAAGATTTTTGTTATAAATGTATACAGCATCAAGTTATGTTTATTTGCGATGAGCACAGCGACTGTTCCCTCATTAGATGTGAGATTCGTAACAGTGGTGGGTCTCATTACAGTGAGCTTATGCCTTAGTTGCAGTCTGCTGGTCATGTTATGAGATGTTTTGTTGATAAAGTGCTGCTGTGAGCATTAGCCAGGAGCCGAGCTTTGTGTGCAGCCAGTCTCCTACCAGCTGCTATAGAGCACCTGTTCAGGGCAACTTGGCACTTCAGCATTCTCGGCATCCGAAATGAGGATCCTAAAAACAAATTGCCTCCTGTAGCTGTTGCTGTTCATACAGAGCTCGACCATTATTCTCCTTGTTAATTAAACATGTGAAGAGTTTACCGTTACCCAGACGCTGCTTGCAGAAAAGCACAGTGTTACATTTTATGGCATTATTTATTTGCATACCAGGGGTCATTTATGCCAAACAACTTTGAGAACTCACCCTCTCAGTCCCACAGCTTGGCAACAGGGCTGTAAATAATTCACAAGTTAGGCTGTGAATTACAGCCAGGCTTCAACAATGGAAAGCAATAGCTACATCATGTATGGGGCTTAAGATTTGAAATTATACAGCCATGAACAAGCTGTGTGAATTAAATAATTAGAGAAGCTGTTGGCTTCAAACATCAGAAACCTCAGGCTGTTGTGTCTACAAATGGCACCAAATAACATAAAATAGATTGATTATGTTTGTTAAGTTGATGAATAACATGAATGTGTTGCAATGAACTCACCACTAGATATTTATTAAAGTATGCCATCTAACAGGCCAGCTGGATCCTTGAGTGCCCTGATCAGGACATGGCACCACAGAGTCCCTTTATTTTTGTAGCTAAAGGCTCGATCTTCATTATGGGCCTGATTTACTAAGATCCCAAATAACCACTATGCATAAGTACTAAATTGCGCGTGCACGCTAATGGACTGCGCATTTTGTTGGTGAACGTCTTGCGGGTTATCAACTAATATTACTTGAGCAAATGACAACACGTGCAAACTTTTGCACACCGCCCTATTTAATTGCGGATTTTGCGCGTTTTAACGTTCGATGCGCAAGAGGAAAAGTAAGAACCGATTGAATTAGCGGTTTTAGCGGAAAAGGCAACAACTTATTCAAAGCGAAGGACAAAAGAAAAGTTGACTCTTACCAAAGCATCGACGAACCAAACGAAGAACGAGAAGTGGCCCAGCTTTCACTGACTAATGAACAGGTGACAGAATTACCTGTACGACTCCATGGAGCCAACTGCAGAACAAGTTATGTCTTCAAAAAGCCAAACATTATTTTCCTGAAAATGTTATTTATAATCAAAATGAACAGTGCGCCTCCAGTGGCAAACATGAACACAGTTCACCAAAAACATTTTATTTTATGCGCAGTATGTTCATCATTTCTGCTTCTGCCATTTCTCCTCCTCCTCGCCGCAATAACAGCAGCCATCTGTGCGCATTGTTTGCCGATTAGCGCCATCTCTTCAGGCGTATTAAATAGCAGACGCAAACAACGTCAGCAAAGTTACTTTCAGTCTTGGTAAATCACACTGCGTGAACTACATTACCCGATTTGCAACGCGCCCCACATTGCATATTGCCAAAGACTCAATTCTGTGTGCACGCTGTTTGTTGATCAGGTTGCAGCTTTATTTGCGCTGCTATCAACTTTGCACAGTTTTTTTCTACACGCAAACCTTTAGTACATCAGGCCCTAAATACGTAAGCGTCTGTATTTCTGTCAGAGCACTTTAATCTTTGTTACAGTTTACTTTGCACTTTACATTACGTCTGGATCCTAATCCTTAGTGTTTGTATTAATTGAACTGGTAGGAGTGTCTCCCTGTTTGTCTGAGCCCCAGTAAAGCCTTGTAGCTCTGTTGTGGTCTTGTTTGATTCCAGGCTGAAAATCAATTTCCTTTTGTAAGTTTGTATTTTAGTCAAAGGTCAGAATCAACTAAACCCTATCTATCTATGTACTCATGCACAGGAAGGAAGAGAGGCCATAAGGCAGTTATGCTTGTTTAATTTCCTAAATTAAAGAAACATGGGTAGGATTACACAGGGTTCTTGGGTTTCTGTCAACCCACCTAGCAGATCACCTGAGAGAACGGCCTCAAAACAAACTAACAATCAACTCTGCAGCAGAACTTTTTAATTTCAAGCGACCCAGTACAGTCCATGAACCACATAAAGTATATTTCTCTCTCAGGCACTCTGATTTTTAAAGATACTTGTTGCTCAATTGCAAACATGTTCCAGTTACGAGCTGACAGGAGACTATTGACCTTTGACACTCTTAAGACAAAACAGAACAGTCAAAATGTGCAACAACACCACAGGGAGAAATTTGAGACAAGAAACAGAAATTCCGCTTAAAAAAAGAAGATGCTTTCACAGTGATGTGTCAGCTAAATATGCAGAGAATATTAGGTATCCAGCTGTCGATGGCTAGGTTTAGCAAGCTGAATCAAAGGACATGGGGAAAACCTGTGTAAGACCTAAGAGGATTCAGTCATGATATGGTCTGATATAAGATCAAAACCAGTTGGACACAAGAGTGACCCAAATAAAATACAAGTGGAATGTCCCCTTCAGTACCACCACTCCTGGCTGTGGTGTCAGGAAGAAAACCCCAGGCTAATGGCAGGTGGCCATATAAAGTCTGGATCCATGCAGCAATCAATAAAGTTTTCTATTCGCTGCTTTGGATCCATTTATGTCACCTTGAGGTGTGCCAATTTTTGCAGCCTCTTAACCTATCCTGCAGCACTGACTGTCTGAGCAGGCTTTGCTTGCATCTCATTAGACTTTGTATTAATAATGTCCTTACCTCACCTTACCTCAAATTACTGTGTTACTTTTAGAGAAAAATAAGAGGAATGGATAAGCAGAAATGAGATCCAACATCTTGAAAACAAGACCACAACACAGACAGAACATGTGGCCTAGTGGTTACTGTGCTGCTCTGTGCAGCGTGCTGTCCTCACAAGCATGTTTGAAATAGCTTTGTGGAATCTCTAAGGACTGATGAGTCAGAGTGTTTTTGAATCACAGCAAAAGGTCAAGCCCATGGGAAGGACCTGTCACAGACAGCAAATTCAATCTGCTGTGGTTTACACTGTGATTTCTGTGCAGGTACATAACAATGCAGATAAACATATACAGATTGTAAATATGAGACCTTTTTCAAGCCTTCTGCTTCTTCTTGTGCTGTTCTCTGAGACAACCCTCTCTGCCCAGCAACAGTGCTGTCCTCAATCTTCCTGACAGAAAAGAGCTGAGCACCGAGATCATGTGCTGTCCACTGGAAATGCCACCGAACAGTCTACATCTTTGTATCCTCTCCGTGAGACTTGACATAGTTTCTCCATGCTTTGTGGTCATACAATTCAGCATCACTTCAGTCATACATGGACATAATGTGTTTTTTGTGTTTCCTAAGAAAATGTCTCTGAGGACATTCTTAATGACTCACACCACCTACACTCCCAGTTCAGCCAGAAAATACCCCTTGCACACACAATAGTACACTGTCAAAAACTATTGCAGCTGGGAACTGGGGAGTTTTAACAAAAACAAAGCCAAAATGAATCTAGGCAATGAGAATTTCCCATAGTATCTTGGACCACACCCTTAGAAAAGTAAAGGAAAGGGGCTGACATCTGAATTTGTTGAAATTCTTAACAGAGACATGTATGCATCTTATAATAAATGATATGACAAGGACCATGAGTTGAATATGAGTTTGAATAGTACATCAAATATTTAGCATGTTCCTTTCAAAGTCTTTGTTTACCGGAATCCCATTCTCCATAAAAACTACTGTTCAGAGAGAATTTCTTCAGAAATCATTTTACTTGTGAAACCGAGTAAAGCAGGAAGTGGTGCCAGATTCAGTGGAAACAGTCAATCTGTGACAGAGGTAAACTTATTGTAACACTGGGACAGAGGCGTTTGTTGGCCTGGATTTATACAAACTGAAAGGAGAGATGTTTATCACACTAAATGTGCTTTGTGGTTGGGTCTGTTTTCAGTTATCACAGAGAGCTTAGGAGCAAGTCAAGTCAGCGGTTGTGCAGATGACTGCTAGGAATGGTTATTAAAATATTCAGAGAGGTTATGTTTTATAGAGTCAAGAGTACGTTTAGGAGACAATGAAAGCAATGTTGAAAGCAAACAACAGCACCTAATATTAAGATCAATTTCAAGCATGTGGCCTGCAGTGCCAATTTGTAATATCTCACTTGCGTGAGTTAATGAGGCAAACCCAAGACATGCAGATACAGAGGTCATGTCTGATGTGAAAAAGTCAGAGGGTAAACGTTTGCGAAAAATGTTCCATATCTCAATGCAAACATCACTGTTAAGACCATGACTGACTTTTTCCTGACAACATTGGTAAACCACACAAGGACAATAATGTCTGTACTGCATGTATGTATTTATGCATTATACAGGATGTGTCAAATATTCCTGTTAAATACACAAATGCAGATACTGTTTATACTGTCTAATCTAGCCTTAGTATTTCTTCATTATGATTAGTGGACAGTTTGTGCTTGTAATCGTTTTTACATTTTAGATTTTGTGACCTTAGAGTCACGTAAGTAAGCTAATTATTCCTGCGACATATCTCTTTGCTCATTTTATACAACATGAGGGAATTACACAAACTCTTGTCAAACTTTAAAATGTAATACTAACTTAAATCAATATTAAATGATTCAGTTTGTTGAGTGTATTGAATGTGGGTCAGTAGCTGTATCCGGTTGTTAAGGGAAATGCTCATTGCAGTTTGGTGTTGAAGCTGATGCTGGTGGAATCTGGTTACGCATTTCCTTCCAGTTAACAACAACACCACATTTTTTAATCTCCAAAGTTTGTTCTGCTCATGTTTGTTCACAGCATGACGGGCTAACACGCCAAAAGTTGCTTGGCCCATAGAGAAAACACCTGCCCCTCAAGGCCCCTATCTGGGCAGGCACTCCACACTTGGAAACACATATTTATACTTCTATACTTGTGAGGACTCCTATAAATGTATCCCCTTATTATGATCACTATTGCATGCCTCACATTGTCCCTTCACCTAGTCTGACCCAATTTCTAATCACTAAAGTCCTGCTAAGAGGTGGAGGGTTAAGAGTCTCCTAATGTTGGAAGATTCTTCCTCATTTTTTTGCACTTCTGGTGATATTAAGTCCTCACACACCACCACAACAAACAAACAAAAGTGCACAAACCCAGTTTCATGCATATACAGTATCCACACCTCAGGCACAGGGGATTACCTAGATTGAAACATTCAAGTGCACACATGACCAGTTTCATTCAAGCTTTAACCCTAAGCCTTCATTTAGTCTCTCAGACATCATAACACTGAGGCAGCTATTATGGAGTGTAACACCAGACCTAGATCTTTCCTCTCTTTCTTTGCAGCTTAGTATCTATGCTAAAAGACTGTTGCTAAGTTCAGAGAAGTCAAATATGAGCAGGACCACAGTATCACTTAGGAGGTAGGATCTTGTTTTCAAGCATTTGCAGATAGCTTTGGAAAGCTTAATTCTGTGGCCTCTGTGATATATATGTGATGGGTTACTGTGATAAAACCTTTCTAAGGTTTATAAACTGGAATAAAGAGGCAGATGATATGTAAAGGGACACTGCAGAGAAGTCAGCTTCTCTGATGTCTGCTCTTTGCAATTCTCTGGGATGCATCTCCAACTAGTCCTAAGAAAGCTGCTTGAAGCATCCAGTGATCAGAAGCACATAGCCAAAGAACCCTGAGGGGAAGGGAATTACAGAGTTTCTGGATGCCAGATGTGTGTTGAATACTATAGATTGCAGTCCAATGCCATGAAGTGTTTAAGCATAATTTCTACATATTAACGACTTGGGGGAATTCCAAACAGTTTGCTTATCATCAAGTAGTCTGAGAAGCAGACTTTTTGATATGACACTTGCAGCATCAGCAACTAGGGACAGACGTCTGCATCTCTGACACTTCTGATGCTTAATGTTTCCATTAGAGAAACACAAACTCACATAACAGAAGAAGACATTCGAGCTGTAACAGGCTTAATATTCTTATTTATCTTATTTCTATTTTCTATCCTGTTAAATTGAGCTTCTTTTTTCATTTGTTTTCATTTGCCACTAATTTGTTCCTGGATCAAAAGCAAACACGGCTTGCCATCGTCCTTTGGGAGTCTGCTGCAGGATTGGCAAAGAGGCTGGATCAAACAGGACACAGTGAGGGGGCTGTATGCACCATTTCCCCTCTGTCATAGAACCAGTCAAGGATGAGGCAGGGCATAAGCAGGAGGAGGGTGATTATGTAAATGAAGAGATGCAGCATATAAAATAAAAGCAAACACTTGCTATTCCCTGACTTTGAATGAAACCAGGAAAAGCAAAACAAAGGAAAGAAAAGAAAACTAAACACGTTGAGGCAAAAGAACAGAGGGGGATTCTAACTGAAACTAACTGTGGACGTGTGCAAGAATGTCTCACTTCCTTTCAGCAAACATGACTACAAAGTACTCTCTCATCCCTCTTGAACACACACACAGAAAGCATATGGGAAAACATTCTTGCTCTGTAATGCACACACACGTCCACACAAACACTCACAGACTCAAAGGCACAAACGCATTATCAACCACATGCACATATCTAAGACTGCCATATCAGCACCACCATATGTCCCATGCTCTTAAATCATCTCAGCCTCTCACTCCACAGGCCCTCATCAGTGGACACCACAGCCGCTGTGTCGCTTCAATGTGATTATGTCAGTTGGCTAACTTCCTCCTGCCATCGATTTATATTAACCAATCAATCCCAACAATTCCTGGCAGCCATAAAGTAAGGACGGAGACATCTTTAAGCACTTCTGGTGACCACAGGATTAACGCCTGCTGTTAAGGCATGTCCCTCCATCAAGGTGAGGGTGTGGGGGTGGTGTCTGAACTATAGCACCTTCAAAGAAATAGTCTGCCAGCTGAAGCTACTCTGGACACAGCCACAGGGCATGGAGGCCTGAGTGGGTGGCAGATAGCAGTGGGTCAAATGACATGAAGTATATATGAACAAGGTTGTTACTATGTTGGGAATACATCTTGCTGAACAAGGCTGACACTGTGACAGACACACACAATCTGTGACCAGTGTTGCACAGGTAGACAATAACTGTTTGGCTCTTACTATGACCTGAAAAAAAAAAAAAAAAAAAGCAGTAAGATATTTAATACTAAGCACTTTCACTGTGTGTGCATAGGACACATTAAGCAGATCCATGACAGGAATTTTAATCTGCTCAGTTCACTAAATGCTCAGTGGCCATTCACCTTTTTCTCAGGCCAACGTTAAACCTTTTCGCAGTTAACCGACACAGGTCACAAGCAAACTCAAACATGACATCATGATCATACACCTCCCGAGGCCGCTGCGAGTCTTTCAGCACACCTGACGCAGGAAATCCAAACCTCGGAGATGCGTTTAATTAAAATGCAAGCTGGAGCAGTGAAAGTCGAATTAATCAAAAACTGTGCTCCTTGTGCACTGACGCGGATAAAGTATGCATATATAAGAAAACAGCTGATACATAATTGGAAATCATTTGCACAGTTCTGAAATGTTCTGACAACTTCTAAAAGTCTTTCTAATCCCAGCCTGAAGCCACTCTGTGCAAGGAGGAGAAAGCAGCTACAGAACAGTCATACAGATTTAAAGCGCGGATGGCAGCCTCACACACCGGGATGCACACAGAGCCTTAAGACACAAAGCAAAGATCACGCTTTTGAACTAACAACTTCGTTTTAGCCGCGGGCAAGTGATGAATGAAGGTGTCAGACAAAAGTAATGGGAACTCAGATAACGGGGAAGTTCATTATTTACAAAATGCGCTGACGGGACTTCTATCGAGAATTTTTTTCCCTGTTCTAGCATCTATTGAACGCATGCATCTTTGTTATTTCACTGCAGGTGTTCAGATAGATACTTTACCAGCTTGCGTTGTCGTTGCGTGGAGCAGGATAAAAAGAAATAGCGGTATTCTCCTACGCGACCTGGTCCTTATTAAATGATCCATCTTTCCGAGCGGAGACCCCCCTCTGTCTCCGCCACCCGAACTTTATATTGCAGAACTTTGTGTTTGCAGGAACTAAGCAGCCATGTGTTCAAAGAGAGAAAGAGAAAAAAAACAAAAACAAGGAGAAGCCAAGTCTGTAGTTCCACTTGCTTGATTGTTGGAGAGGGTTTATTTTGGTGATGGCTCCTCTCAGTTTCGCTCTGTCCCTCTCATTCATTTTCTCCCTCTCACCATCACTCCCTCCCTCTGTTCTCCACCTCCTCCGCGTCTTCCCTCCCATAGGCCGTTGTCCTGGGACGCATGGATGAACGGTGCGCCACCAGAAGACTCCGGCATAAATCACGCCTAACAGTCGCACTAAGTTGTTAGAGCGCACTTCTTGGAGGTGGCTCATTACCCACAAAAATATTGTACCACAGCACAACGCTCTTACCAGATAACCTGTCAGTCCCCTGACTTTTACAAGCTACTATATTATCTACAGTTGCTAAAAAAAAAAAAAAAAAAAAAAAAAAAAGCTTGCATAAACACAATGTGAAGAAGATGTCTCAATGGCTTAATACAGTAACTGTCATCATGACATGACATGATTTGATGATGATGATGATGATGGTGGTGATATAAAGTTCATAGCATTTGGCACAGATTTCCTGTTAACTTCAACCTGAAGATCAGACATTGGACCATGCTATTTAAAGCTGGAGGCTGTTTGTTCCAGCCTGGAATTCACAGCACGAACTACAACATTATAACACCCCTGGCCAGTTCAAGGAGTTTGGTTTTTGCAGAACTGTGCAGGTTACCTCCACCATCCGTCTAATCTCATCCCAGCATTGCAGCAGCATTATTGTAAAGCCTGTTCACACCGGAGCCTGAACATTGTGAGGCTGAAGGCATCAGGTTGGAGGTCACAGACTGCAGAGAGTGCAAAACTGGTTAGCTTAAGTAGTTTGAGGCAGAAAAACAGATTAAAAGCATACAGATTATGTTTGTGCAACCCAAAGTTATTGTGTCCAAGACCAATTTCATACATGTGTGACCTCATCACATCAATAAAAAGACATATTTGAGTTTTTGTAGTAAATTTTTACAGGTACAGCAGGATATCAATTGAATCTCTATAAAGATCAAGCAGTGAATAATAATTTATTAAGGGCCACTGCTGAGAGGAATGTGCTGAAATAATTAGTGTGACACGCCACCTGCCTCTTAATTTTGCAGGGTCATTTATCGCAGTCATTTGCCTTAACTTAAGTCAGTGTCCATCACCTGTGGAGGCTGAATATAGCCCTGCCAGAGGCTTAATCAGGAAGACTATGGAATTCAGTTGAGACATGCTCAAAGATAAGACTTGTGAAGACCTTGTCTATTTGGAAAATTACCAAAGATAATGTTTCTAGAATCCAAGCCATAACAGGCCTTTGTAAAGGAACTGGGATATAGGAGAATGAGCCAAACCGTAATTTCCCAAGGGAGATGAGTCTCAAACCACAGAAAGAAGGAAGACATATATCTATATAAAATTCTTCTGTGCTATATCATTTCAAGCCAAACTCAACTGTGAGCCACCAAATGTAAGCTGTTAAACACCACTGGCCCACAGACAGTTATGCTCCAAAACCTAAATCTAAAACAAGATGCTAGTTCAATATGAAATAAATAATTATAAATAATTCCTAAATATGAAGAAGCCTTTAGGAATATGAACAATAAAAGAAAAGTAAACATCAAAATAACTGGATAGATTGAGGTTTGTCTGGTACAGTAGGTAAATAATAGACCTCCTGACCTCCCACTGTTTCTTTCTGAGCACCAGCTTAGCCAGTATGATGCAGTGCCACATTCCTAGCAGCTTTTAGCAGATAGTTACTAAGAGTCCAGTGGGTAGTCTGAGCCCTGGGTGAGAAATATTTCCAGAGCATATGTTATGTACCTTTATACAACATGTGGAACTATACAACCTACAGATAATTATTCTCTAAAACACACAGCAAACTGTAACTCAAAGAAAAGACAGGCTTCTAAAGTGCAGTGAGTTCTTTGTCAAGTAAAAAGGTAGACATTAATTACATCCAGATTTTGGTCTTCTGCATGACTGGCAGTAAAAATGCACCAAGTGAGCTTTGGACCTAACACATACATTTAAATTACACATGACGTGACTGTGATGTGGAGGAATATTCCAATGAAAATCAAAGTTGATCCATTTGTCCCATGGCAGTGGGTTGTCAATTTCCATTAACCAAGAGGGTTTCATGAAAACAGACTGTTAATGGTTAATGTAAGGTAAACAGATGATCATTTTCACGTTGGTGTAAACACACCAGTGCTGATAATAGCTCTAATACACTGAGAATGAAGTCAATTCACAGTAATGGTCTTTTTATCTTATATTCAATCAAGTACCTCTGTAACACCAAAATACTAAAATATATTCCACATGTGTTTTGACATGTATTTATGAATTAGTGGTTAGAAACAGTTTGGCAGGAGATGAATCTATTGCAGATTTTCTAAAAGAAAAAAAGGGTACGGATGTTTTAGTTTTATTTTCTTGTCTTTATTATGTTAATTTCTAATTCCTCACATGACATGTGCTATACTATCGGAGTTTATTCCAAATATGACATGATCTTAAAATTTGGAAGTATCTCTTTCTCCCTCTACAGGCCATTTAGTGCTGATAAATGGCAGCAGCACAGCTTTTTGTTTTTTCTTTTTTACCAGTGAGAGGGTGGAAGTGAACTAATCTGTCTTCACTTAATTTTAGGACCTATGAGACATAGTGAATTCTTATTAATCCTTAACAGGAGCTGGTGAACATTTAGGATTAGAGCTTTTTAGATGGGCTTTCACTTGTGTCTGCCTCTGGTCTGCTCCTTGTGTTGAAGAACATGCCAGAACAGAACAACAGGCAAACTGTCAAGACACACATGCATAGTTTTAAAAAGGAAGATGCAACTGACTCTTTCAGTTTGCCAAAAAATGATTTATGTACAGTATCTTTAAAAGGATAAATGCCTTATTTTCTATGTCATTATGAAATAACTGCCTTATAAATCATTTCAGATCTTATACACCAGCTCTTGATAGGCTTGTGTAGTCATTTAATATTAAATTATGTGCTAAACACTGTAATTAGTTTCTGTCATTGTAGTAAAATGAGGTTTAAAGATAAGTGTGAATGATTATAGTGTATCTGAGTTTGTGGTTTGAATGTGTGCGGTAAAGCCTGTCAGCTTATGCCTCATCACATTTAAAGCTGAATTATGAATGAGCTTTAGATAACAAGTACAGTTTGAACTGCAGACACAAATGCACATTTTGGTTATGGTGGAATATGCAGGTTAGTCTGTCAAAGGCTGGTAAAGCCCTCAATCTCTGAAAGCGCCTCAGGGGAAACAAGGCTGTGCCACCCACTGACTGCTGTTGATACTATCTTCATATATCAGACAGCATGTGTTCTTATGTAAGAGCTTTCACCAAATCAAACCACACCCTCTGATGCAAAACATTCCTGAATTAGGAATACCTCCTGCCTGGGATGCAGTGTGTACACATCAGACAGGATAAGACTGGCTGCTCTGCATTTCCTCACCACTGTATCCACCTTATGGATTTATGATATATGGAAATTGAAAAAAGAGCTGTACTGAGCCTTCTTTAAAGAAGCAGATAAACCTCAGGGGTGTTTGGATGGAAAACTGTGTTATGCATATTGCTCAACACAGTCAATTGCTAAGTCCTGCTATAATTAAGTTCCCAAGCCAGGGATGTGACCACAAGAGAATATGTGGAAATTTTCTCTTTTGCAGTGGGCCGGTAAGGGGAACTGCCAGTCTGGTGATAATTATAATCATTAACAACAACAGGAGACTAAGCAAATTAACATCTAAGGACCATGTCAGTTAAATGAACTGCTCAAACAAATAGTCTAAATAAACTCCACCAGTGACCATACTCAAGCTCACCCTGTTGTGTTCCCTCCTTCATTGTTAGTTTACAGTGCAAAATACCATGATTGCGTTTTGATGTCTAAATAGCAAGGCAATTGAGCTGAAAACTACTATTTTCTTAATACTTAAGGTAAACCAAAATGCTGATACGTTTCAAAACTGCATTTCTTTGAACTTCTAAACATTTGTGGAAACCGTCTAAACTGTCACAGTTACTTAATGTTAGACTTGCAGACTACATTGGGATTTTTAGAATAAGCAAGCGATTTGGTCAGGAGAGCTCTGCAACATGGAGCCACATGTTTCCTTAAGATCAGATAAACCTGTCACTACGCTCTTGTTTCTCTTTGCTTTCTATTTGTGCTGCTCTTGAAGTGATACTGTTCTTCAGCATATTTCCATGAGGACATTTATTGCCACAAAAATTCTTTGCTCTGTTTTTGGATGAAAAGTGGCTTGAGTCTAATCAAAATTTCACAGTTTGAGGATGTGTGTGCCTGAGAATGTCTGAATGGCATGTGTTGTGTACTGTAACTCTTTAAATGTTTTTTTTTTTTTTAATGTCATTCACTGGTGTTCAAAAATGGCACATTATGATCCTCAATGAGTCTTTGCTGTCAAAGCACTCTCTGTGGCGTGTTTATTGCATATGGTCCTCAGCTGCAGTAACCATTTTAACAGCGCAGCTTGTGAACTGCTCTTTTATCGCTTTTTCTCAATTAAGAATGTTCTCTGGCTACCTCAGAGCCACTAAAACACTTTCCCAGCTCAGTCCTTTCTAAGACTTTGCACCCATTCTTTCTCTCTTTTTAGTCTCCCTCCTGCCCACCCCCAGCTACTCTTTCCCTCAGTCTCTTTCTTTGCCTCTATTCTCATGAAGTTTGCATTCCACACCTCCTCTGCAGACTGCGGACTGCTTTTGTGTGCGGACTGCACACAAAAGAGTAGAAAGCACCACTCCTGACCTGTGGGAAACATTTCAGTCCTATAGGCCCTTTCACACAGCGAAGAGTCCCTCAACCTTCCAGCGGCGTCAGAGTCTTGTCCAATGCTAATGCAATGAGATGCCACTAACAGTAGGGCCAAAACAAGCGATAGTCAGTCTGATGTACTTGCTATGGACTATTATTATAAAAATCATTCATAAACCATTATGACAAACACCTGAATTGCAGTGTCTGCATTCATTTTTGATGACAAATAGCTTAATGTGCATTGTACAATTAGAAGAGCAGCTCTATCTAATCACACAATCCATCTTTAATTATGATAAGTGAAAACAGACACTGACTTCAGAAAGTCAGCTGGAAAAGCAATGAAGGCTCCAGGACCATCTGCTCAGTAAAGTCACTACACAGGAAATTGACTATTAAGCTATAAAAGTGAATTTAGAGGGGGTGGAGGGTCATTTTGTCTGACTTGGACTTTGATAAGGAGGTTACTGGTGATTTGGGCCACAGCACATCTAGAGTATGCTCTGAGGTGTCAGACAGAACAGGTAAAAGTTCTGAGGGGGAACATTTTTTGGTTAAAGAGGGTAAATCTGAGTTAAAAATCGAGGTGGGTTTAAAACTAGACTTTAAAACCAGAGAGAATGCATGGCCTGAAAATGCCTGTATGGGCTTGTATTACCGACTCGTCTTTGTCTCCTTCCTCACTCCTGTTGTCTTAGTGCCTCAGTGGTCTGAAATTCCACAGCAATAGCTTGAAGGCTGATAGACATTGCTGGCTGCCCACACCCCTCCTCATCTCCAGCCACACCTGTGTACTTTCTCTGGAGGCACAAAGGACTCCAGCCCTCTTAGCCCCATATCTAGTACCAGACTGACCACCTGGAGTACCAGAAGTTTTCCTGTTGGACCATTTCATGATTGGGTCAATTACAGTTTATACTTTCTTGTATTGTGTCAAAATACCTAATTAGGGGCCAAATAAGTTCAGTTAGAGCTGACTTTAAATTGATGCTCTAGCCTAAAATAGTGAAAGGGTTATTTTTTAATTGCCAGGTCAGTGTTTGTCCTGGTCAAAAGTTCACAGTCATTTTTCCTTCTCTGTCTGTCCTTGACCAGACCTTGCTCAGACCAACACCTGCATCTGCCCTAGCAATACAAAAGGTTATTAGTCCCAGTCTATACTAATGGTGGGCAGGAACTTTCATACATGACTTTTATACTGTATTGTGTAAAACTCTCAGCCAAATGCCGATCATATAAAATGGAACAAAATATAAAATATAAATATATAAATGTCACTGCAATGAAACTTTTGGATACTGTCAGTTTGGATTAAACTTTTTTTTTTTTTATCTGACAATGTAAAATAAACTTTCATTATTACAGTGCAAACTTCTGCTTTCCAGTGAGAGAAATGGGTCACGGCTTAGGGATGTTCTAAATGAACAGACATCAGCTTTGTAAGACAGCAAGAGGAAATTGGGCCTGAACTCTATATAAGCTGACAGTTTGCTCTCTGTTGTCACCGTAATAGACAGTTTATCACAAGAAGTGATGCCTGGAAGTTTGTGAAGATGATTTCTCATGTGTGTGTTGAGCTGTATATGCATAACAAGCTTGAGGTTGATTTTTTTTTTTTTCCCCTGGGAATGCTAAACCTGTATTCCTAGTGTCAGCCTGCTGGTTAGTGGCTGACCCTTGATGGTGTGTCTGATCCCTCTGCTCTCTCTCTTTGGAAGGAGTGTCCTCTTCTTCCACCTATTTTCTTTCTTTCCTCCATAGTAACGTTGATGCATTAACATTTTAAAATGGGAAAGGGTTAAACAGGTTAATCATTCAGAGCAATTAAACCGGAGTCCTTTGTTAATCATTGAATTGTTCATGTTCATGACTATGTTTTAAAGGGCAGAGGTTTTTCTGTGTAATTTGTTTCAGTGGAATACAAAATCAGGTTCAAGCATTTTATAGAGAATATGTCTAAGCTCATGTAACCTTTGCACTTTGTGGTTATGTATCACATTCATTATATTAAGTCATTAGTATGAAATGTCATAACAAAGTGCTGCCTAATCTTCCTGAATTAATTCTATTAATCAATATTAATTAAGAATTCTATTAATTAATGATCATATGAAACATATCGAATATTTTGAATAATTGTCAGTTTATATACATGAGCGAGGGGATCAAAAAGCTAAGAGTTTAAGAAAATACCCTTACTTGGAGGAACCAGTGGCTGTCGTAAAATTTCCATCATGGGATTGCATTTTATAAGTAAATGCAAACAGTTTAAATTCATGATTATAAAATACAAGGATATGAATCACGGGTTAAAGAAAATCCAGTGATGCAATCAGTGTAATAATAATGGGATAAAGTATCCGGCATTGATTATTTATACGTTATGGGTTATGGGGGGTTATGTGTGCTGCACCTCCTCCTTACCACCAGATGGCAGTACAATGCAACGCATCAGGTTACTGTAAATATTACCTTCCAAAACTAAGGTAAGCACGGAAGGACTATTTTTATAAATAATTAAAATAGATGAGTTTAATTTGGATTTATAGGTACTTTAGCCGTCTAGAATCCAAATATGAAAATATATATAGTGTGTGTGTGTGTGTGTGTGTGTATACACACATCATATATTGGTTGTGTAAGCTAGCATAAATAATAACACGTGGTGCACTGAATAAGAAATATGAAATCACTAGGCTACATGAATAGTGCATAGTTCAGCTATTTGTTGTGCTCACCAGCTCAGAAATCAAATAAGCACTGCCCCCTCTATAACGTGCACGTGCACGCGCGTGCACGGTCACACATTTTTAAGGAATGAACTTCATTTTCAGGGCAGGCGGTCCCTAACAAGTTTACAGTCTCTCTGCAAGGGTTGTTTGCGTTTCCACGTCTTTTTTGGTTACTGATTTCATTGAACATGTGACTGCATTAGACGCTCACATGGCTGCTGTGCCTGCATGATCCGCTTTACTTTTTTAAAGTCCGGTGATCGGTAGCTCCCTCGTCAGCGACCATCCGGAGCGGGACACCGCTGAAAAACACAGCGTCTACCCGGACAAATCATGGCGAACAGCGGGCAGAAAGTTGTCCTGATCACCGGCTGCTCCTCCGGCATTGGGTTACGTATCGCCGTCACGCTGGCCAAAGATGAAAAGAAGCGTTACCATGGTAAACGTGCTTTCTCCTACATTGTTATTTTGCTTGAACCTATTAGCAGCAAGTCTGTAATATTGTGGTTCACTTGAACATCTAGCCTGTGTTTACCTTTCCCTGCACAGCTCTGCTATTGCACTAAGCGTCATTTGCGCACAGCGTTCGGTTTGAGTTTCATGCGCAACGCACCGTCTTAATGCAAATAAATGATTCTGTGTCGTGTCCAATGAAATAGCTAACCCTGCTGATAGCGGGTTCATATTCTTTTGTAAGGACCGGGTTTCAGCCGCCCCTTGAGTTGAACCATTATCGTCTGAAAGCGCAGTTTCCAGGGTATGGCCCTGCGAGGCTGCAGCTTGCCATGCGGAATCATAAAAGAAGTCTTGTCAGTTCTCTTTCAAGTGACTTCTCAAGCACAAAGGCCCCTTTTATTGCAGTGAATTGTAGACCGCCTGCTCCGGTTTAGTGCCGTGTCTAATGTGCCCATAGTCCTCTCACTGGAGCGAGTATTGAAAAGGGGACAAAGTTTGAGACCTGTACAAGCGAGGGCTCACTCTAAAGCAAAGGCCTTGTTTGAAGTCCTCATTGGTTCACAGTGGAGTTATGGTGTCCCACTTTGCCATTGTTGGACAGTGCGTCTCCACTCCTTCTTCCCAGCCATCATTAATGCCACTCTAGGAACAGGGGGTCTAAAACCATATTCCATGCCATGGAGCATGAAACCGAATTATATTAGACTAAACCCGTCCCCATCCCTGTTATCAGATGGGACTTTAGTTTTTCAGAATTACATAACAGACTCTAGGCCTACAGTCTGTGACTTAATAACACACCCCTGTTTCTCTTAGTCATCTTATATGTTAACTAATTAAGGTAATTGTAGCAAAGGTAAGTGATGGAGCCACTTTAGGAACAACTGTGCAAAGGTTAGTTTAACAGTTGGGTAATTAGACTTTGTTTTT
The DNA here is from genome assembly GCF_900324485.2 of Mastacembelus armatus. Taxonomy (NCBI): domain Eukaryota; kingdom Metazoa; phylum Chordata; class Actinopteri; order Synbranchiformes; family Mastacembelidae; genus Mastacembelus; species Mastacembelus armatus. The sequence goes on from NC_046640.1 coordinate 13,226,641, forward strand.
CTTCAGGGGCCACAGGAATCTGATGGGATTTAATACGCTGAAATACATGAGCAAAACAAAAGCACTTAACTGCTCCTTTAACTGCTTTTTTTTTTTTTTTTTTTTTTTTCCACACTGTGACCTGCTTTCAATAAGGCCACCTCTACGCAGTGAAGCCAGCCTTCTCTTTTCTCAGGGTTTGTGGAAATCCAGCAGAGATTATATATTGCATTATGCATAAAGTAATAATTAGTTGCAGCACCGGATTCAGAAAAACCCCAAAAAGACCTCTGTCTGTGCAATGCAATGTGGTTCATTCAAGAATGTTTAAGCTGCCCAGGAGTAATTCCTGCAGGAGCCAGAAGAACAATGACTCTCTTGTTCTTTTCCCTACCAATACATAAAACTAAGTTGCTTCATACACTCCGGTTCTTACATCATAAAATCATCCTTATTTAGACTTCATGAGGGACCATTAATGCCTAGAGTGTTCTTTAATTCTTGCAAAGACAAGTTTGATGCCGCACAGCAACATTCTCAAAAATGGGTCTAGTGTCATGAAATGCCACTTCAGTAACAGGGCACAGCAATCTGTTCAGACAGGGTTGGATAAGTCAGTTGGGGACAACAGGTACAGTTTGATGAATGTGCGAATAAGAGGTTGTTTATTCTTACTGATTTCCATTGGGCAACTGTATCTCTTTTCTCCGTTAGATAACGTCAGTCAGCACGGCGTAAGCAGAAAAGCTAATGTGGAAGACGAAATGAATGCCTAGTCAACACTGTGATGACAGCAGCTGCCACTGATCATGATAAATTAATGTGCTTATGTAGGTTAATGCTGCACAGCGTGTAAAGTTCAGAGGAAATCAATTCTGTGTTCTGTAAACTGACAGGCGTGGTCTTTTCTAGGAACTGTGACCTGCATGTCTGAGTCTGTCACAACTGTGAGTGTGTGTGTGTGTACTGTGTTGTCTCGCTTGTGTGTGTGTGCATGTATGTACTGAAGTACAAAAAAAAAGTTTTTCTTAAGGATTCTCCATCAAGTGATGTATTGTGAGGCTGGAGCATTAAACGTGAAACATTTCTTTTTCGTTCGTTTGTATTACTAGTCTAACGAACCGCTTCTTTTTTTTTTTTCTTTTTTTTTTAAGTCTGAAGCCTCATCATTTGAGTTGAATAACAATTTCCATTTGTCTCTGTTTTTTAGTCATCGCTACCATGCGTGACCTGAAGAAGAAGGACAAGCTTGTGGAAGCAGCAGGAGATGCATATGGCAAGACCTTGATGTTGCTTCCACTAGATGTGTGCAGTGACGAGTCTGTCGAGCAATGCATCAACAGTGTGAAGGACCGCCATATTGATATCCTAAGTGAGTAACACAAACTTACAGGCCTACATCTGCCGTTTGAGCCCTTACTTTGAATGACCTGTCCACTGTATGCATCAGCATGCTCATATATGTGTTTAGATTCTGCACCAAAAAAAGACAGGACCACCATACCGATGTCCTAAATGTGTGAAAATATAGATAAAACTAGGTCTGCAGTTCCATGTGCGCATGACACCTCCTTCTGCTTAGTGTTTTTATAAAAGAAAACATGTCTGCATGTCTCTAACTCCTCAGCACTTAAAAACATAACAGATGCTTTTTCAAAGTCACTTTACAGAAAATCTTAACTCTGTTATTTTGTGCCACAAAGGCAGTGACTTGCATGTATGAGATTGAAAACTCATAAATAGGTGACTATTTCCAATTTTTGTGTCCGAACCTTTTGACCGGTTAAGGTTCTGTTTTTAAACCTGTCAGTCTTACTCTAAATCACAAACATTAAACTACTCTTCACCTAATTACTCATGACACAAAGGCCCTGCAACATGGGCTGGTGTTACATCACACCTCTCTGCTGCTGGCACACACTGACATCTGCTGGCAATATCAAGTATGTAATCTCTCTAATGAGAGGTCTATTCATATAGATGGGCCAGATAAAGGAAAAACAATAAAGTTTTCAGTTCATATTAAGTCAAAATCATCTTAATTTAAGATGCAAGCAGTGTGTCATCTGTGTGTCTCTGTGTTTCCTGTCAGTCAACAATGCAGGTGTGGGCTTGCTTGGACCTGTGGAAAGCATCAGCATAGAGGAGATGAAAAGAGTATTCGAGACCAACTTCTTTGGTGTGGTTCGCATGATCAAGGAAGTGATGCCAGACATGAAGAAAAGGCGTTCGGGACACATTGTAGTCATGAGCAGTGTTATGGGTCTTCAGGGTACGATCTGTGTGTAGTTACTAATATATAAGAAAATTTGTAATGCAGCTCAGAAAAAAAAGATACTTAAATGTCCAACTACCTGTGAAAAGACATGTTTCAAGACTGACTTTGCAGTCATGGATAGATAGCACTATACTCACAACACACTGGACTTCGCAATTGCCCAGTTGCAGTCATACAAATACTTTTTATATAACACTGACTTCTTTATTTGGTCTTAGGGTCAACTGAAAAGCTGAATTTTATCTGCTATTTGTTTTCCCAAAGAAGTCCTGACAGCATTTGGTTTTGGTTAACAGTTCTATCAGAATATTTGACAGATTCAACTTTTTTGTATTTATTGTTTAAATTTACATTATGTATTACCTGTCAATCTGTACCTTTTGGATAAAGGTCTGTTGATTTGATTTGGGTGAACTAGCTGGCAGTTGCAAGTAATTTTTAATGTTTGCTTTAAACTGTGTGAAGTGCCAGAACCAGTTCTGATAAGCTGTCTATCACACTCACTGCTGACAATGAAGAGAGTGAAAATGAATAATACAGTGCAGTGATGTCATCCCTTATATCCCTGTTTTTGTTCTTGGTTCAGGAGTGGTGTTCAATGATGTTTACACTGCCTCTAAGTTTGCCATGGAAGGGTTCTGTGAGAGTATGGCCGTGCAACTGCTGAAGTTCAATGTCCGGTAGATTTTTATTTTATTTGCATTTAACCTTTATTTAAACAAGTTAAAATCCAGTCTCAAACAGGCAAGGGATTTAGACACAAAAAAATCAAGATTACAAGAGACGATAAGAAAGGTAATCATAGAGTTTGCGATAACTTTGAATTTACACTATTCAAAGTCCTTTAATTTTCCTCTGCAAACTATTCAAAGTGATTGGACTAAAGACAGTCAACAGAAATGTGTCTTGTTATCTAAGATTATAATTGGAAAAACTCAGTGGCTTAAGATATGAGGGAAGCTTGTCTAAATAAATATAAATATACCAGTGACTCAAATGGTGCGTAGAAAAAGAAGGCAAGGCAACTCGAGTGCAGAGCATATCATGATGAGTTTCCACTATTCTCCCTTCACATCTGTCTTTACTGTGTGTTGTGCATCATCCCTCACAGAACTTTCTGTATCTGACTCCCCTCAGGTTATCCATGATTGAGCCTGGCCCTGTGCACACTGAGTTTGAGACAAAGATGATGGAGGATGTGGCTAAGATGGAGTATCCTGGAGTGGATGCGGATACAGTGCGTTATTTTAAAGATGTTTACCTGCCATCATCCATAGATATTTTTGAAGCCATGGGCCAGACACCAGAGGACATAGCCAAAGTAAGGGAAACAGTTTTTTAAATCACAATTTTACTGACTTAAGGATTAGTGTTTCTCTGATCACTAACTGGTACAAACATTCAACCACCTACATAGTAATGAAATTAGTCAAAACTTTATTTTCTCCTCTCTCCAGTGCACTAAAAAGGTTATTGAGTCAAACAGCCCTCGCTTTAGGAATCTGACCAACAGCCTCTACACACCCATTGTGGCCTTAAAGTATGCTGATGAGACTGGTGGCCTGTCGGTCAACACCTTCTACAACCTACTCTTCAATTTTGGCCCACTCATGCACATCACCATGAGCATCCTCAAGTGCCTGACATGCAGCTGCCTGCGTAGACGTACAATCTCACCTAACTGAAGAGGCAGTCCAGTCCTTCTCTTCACCCTTATCCTCTCTGTGTCTGCGGCCTTTTCGTAAGGTTTGGGACTAAGCAGGTAGACTAGAACCCATAACCTGGAGAGTGAAAGTGCCTTTAGTTCAAAGACACTACCGTGATAAGCTTTTCCAGACAGCATGCACAATTGCACAAATTTGTCATACAGATGTTGAATGCAGGCTGACCCCATGTACTCTCATAGAAACATGCATTCACAAAATCACAGAAATACAAACAACTCACTTATTTGATCATTGTACATTTTTATAAAAAAGAGACGCGGTGCCTTAGTCATTGCTGTATGGGAGGAACTAATCGGATGTGGTTTGAGCTCTATTTTATTTTAAAGAGAACACACAGACAGAGATATATACGTCCCATGGACAGACAACAAAGCACAAAAAATGAACTCGGTTACAGAGAGAACCAATAAAATTATAGATAATGATGCTATAAGTTGTAGCCTAAATAAAATCACACTTATAACATCAGAGATGGAGTCAGTAAAGAAATATATCTGCTTCTATAATTTTTTGTCGATTAATTTCATTTTTGCATTAACGTAGTGTTCTCATGGTGATAACTGCTGTTGGATCATATTTTTAATCTTTTGATAAACTATTTGTTTTTGGTTTTTAACGGTTTGTAAAGAGGTGGGTCAGATTGTTCAATTTAGGAATAAACAAAATTCTGATTTAACTTCAAATGTATTTTTTATTAGTATTTTCAAGATACCAATAACAAATTGTGACAGTTTTGGCCAATAATCTTTATTGGTACTGAGGACTCTGTAACACTCTTCAAGTACCAAGAGGGGGCAGTATTTTACAGTATTTTTCCCTGGTAGCTGACCAGTGGATTTCCCAGGTTCAGCAGCAAGCAGAGAGAAAACTGTAATGAGAAGAAATGTGTCCTCAGTCACCTGACGTACATAAGTGAAATGAAAAGTATCAACTAAAATCTTTGTGATTGTGATTTTACAGACACTAATATTTTTGCAAGAATTCACTGTAATTTTAGCCATATATGTTTCAATACTACATTATACGACATCAATTTATAATTACAAAAGGTTCATTTGGATATGTATTGTTTTGTGATAAGCATTGTTGACAGTTTCTTACTGCCAACAGTCTTTAAGCTGTTGGGACCATATTCAGGTAAAGACACACATTTGGCCTGTTGCAGAGCATATACTTGTTTTTAAATTTGCATTTGTGTGAATGTGCATGTCTGTGCACATACACGCACATTAGCATGTGCTTGCATGCATACGTGTGTGTGTGTGTGTGTGTGTGTGAGAGAATGGGTTATATGACCATGTCTATGGGCCAAGTTAGCGATCTCTTGATGGATATAAAGAGGTCATGGCCTGCTCCCCATCAAAACCCCTCCCTTGAACCCCACCCCTCACACACACACCCTGCTTTGTGCCGTGTGAGAGAATGTGACCTGGTTCCCATCCCTGAGGAGGGGTGAACCCTAATGACGGCCTCCTCAGACACATTGCACAGCCCTGAGCCTCCTGTTCCAGCTGGCCCCGCAACCCGTCAGCTCTGGTCCATATTAGGGGAGACCTGAGGTCTACCATGGATAGACTAGCCAGAGTTTGTTCTGTGCACACACCCTGTCCCATCCATGCCCTGTTGTTTCCAGGCCAGTTACATTCACCCTCATCCAAATGCACTGAGCTCATCGTCAGAGGACAGGCAACTGGTTGCAGACCTGTAGTTTCTGTGCAGTGTACAATGAGTAGAGCGCCTCAGCTCTGTGTATGTGTCTTCATCAGAGGCGACAGCTCCGCACAATGGAACAAAGATGCTGTCAATCACAATCAAATGGGTGTGTGTGCAAGGGGTAGGGGAGGGGAGGAGGATAGGGAATTTGAGGAGGTTGGGGGAGAAGTCTGTGCGTCCTGAATGTTCAGGCGGATGCAAAGACCCAGTGTGGGACGCTGAAGGCTAAGGGCAGGGTTTGGGTGTGGGTTTAGGGCAGCAAGGGGTGGTGGTATGTCACATTTGGAAATATGAGAATTGGGGTGCACAGGCCTGAATGGAAGACCTGTTTACTAACTGAATGAACAGAGGAGTTTCATTAAACAAGGGCTCTTATCAAACCATTGTGTACCTTTGTTTCACAATCAAGAACATAACTGCAATACAATGGCTAAGGCTTCCCTTAATTGTAACCCTGTCACAATTACTGAACCACTAAACATACATTAGCTCCGCCTACATGCAACCTTGCTGTGTACTCACTAACAAGCTCCTTGCATTTTGGGCATTGATTTGAAAAGAAGGTAAAAAGAGGGAGCCTTAATGTTTGACTTTAGCTGCTAGCAGGATACATTTTTTACAATCTGTCTGACCTCTGTTGCCGGGTCATCACAGGTTCAGCCCTTTCACTGTCATCATCAACAGACCTAAGCCTGACTCAGACAGTGAGGTAGACTGGAGTCAGAGATCACAAGCAAAAGGGAGCTATTGGTCTTGGATCAGAAAATTATTCAAAGTGTTTATAGATGAAAGCTGCAAAACAAGGTGGAAGCCACCATTTACAGTAAGAGTGACTACATGTTACTGGATCAGTTATCAGTTACAGGAGACAGCGCAGGTTGCAATTGGACAGCGAAGGCCACAGGAAAGAAACAAATACTCAGTTACCATCTCTGCTTCTCCCTCTCACTCTGTCTCTGTCCATTCCCTTTCTTTTTCTTACTCACTCTCCACCCTCCATAACTCTGCTGGGACCTGATCTCTCACAGACCCAATGTGGGCCACTTGTTCACACATGGAGAGAGGGTCACCATCATCGTTTTGAGTAGAGTTGCATGGTTGCCAGGTTGGTCAGGATCGTTTGGAGGTTGGAACACAAATCAAAAGAATCTTGGCTCTTGCTGGCCAGTCATACACATTGTTTTACAGACACAGAACCTCTATTGTTACTATCAGTACAACATTAGCGTTGTCCCCTTTCCCTCCTGCTCTTCCAGGACATAAACAATCCAGCAGGAATTTCCAGACTGAACCTCCGATTGCCCACAACCATATCGTTTTGTTCCGCTCTGTTCACTTTCTGAGAACTACCAGTTCCAATGACTCTGTGATTATAGAGTCTAGAATCTATGTCCAAGGATTATAATTCCTTAACAAGGGGTTGATGGATGATTGTGTTGGGTTTAGGGATAATGTAATCTGAGATGTGGTATTGAGATCCTCTTGTTTTTTTTTTGTGGACAATGAGGTAAGATTGGTGTCATATTGCACAAGGAAAGTCTGATAGCAAGACCGCTGGTGTCAATGCACAGGTTTTTATCAAAACCTGAAACTCCTGTTTATGTGCAAGATGAGACAAGTGCACGATGGCGTCAGAAAACCAAGAAAAAAATCAATTTAAATAAACAGATAAGGAAAAACACAACATTGACATAACATGTAAAAATACAATGCATGTCAAGTGGGCATGCCCACACATAACGATGCACTTTTCTCACCACTCTGTGCACTCACATTTCTGCCTCTAACATATCATCTTTGCTTTGGGTTCTAACCTCTTTCACCATGGATCAGTTGTTTCTCTCTTTCAATGTTGTAATTAGACGTCTGGGAATCTAGTTCAGTGAAGTATTTATATTTTTAATTTACAGAAAAAATAATGGTACGCTTTGCTTTTTAGGTTGGCCAACACCAAGGAGGGAATATTTTAACCAAAGGATGATTACCCTTTTAATTTGTTTTCCAAAGATGGCTGTGTTTTTCTCTTATGATATGACTGGCAGGGTGTGAGGGAATTTAGTGAGTGAGTGAGTCAGTCAGAGAGCACTCACAGACTGATATCAAGAGTGGTAGGTAGGTAGATAGATAGATAGATAGATAGATAGATAGATAGCATAGTCTTATTTCCCTGCCAGAGAAAACCTCTCTGTGGCCCCATCTACACTTCCATTGATGTGATCTATTCACCATTGCCAACCATAAAGATGAGAAGCCAAACACGGTGCGGGCACACCCATGCCAGGAAGCTTGACTTAGCCCAAAGAGTCTACATCATTGTTTATTCAGCTTGAATGCAGCACAACTTGGCAGCTAGGATGAGAGCAAATAGACGTTTAAAATGTCAGTTCGTATGAACATTATCATAACATAGATTCAAGTAACAGCTCACTTAAACATAAGTTGATGAAGTAACTGCAAATTGCTCTTGTGAACACTTTGATGGAGTTACCTCTAAGCATTCTGATCTTCTACTTGATTGAAGAATCAATAAACAGTAAACTTTGTGCAACATTCATGGATCCATCCAAGCTGTTTTTTTTTTTTTTTTAAGAATGCCTCCCTCTATTGACCGTGAAAAGATGTTCAAAGGTTTGTCTCCAGTGAAGAGATGTCTTTGTTGATTATCTCCATTGGTGAGCCGCCTCCATTTGGCTCAGCCTCATCAGAACACAAACACGCCTCTGTCATTTGGCTGCTCTCCTGCTCACCCTCCATCGCTCCCTCTATTTCTTTCTGTCTCTTATTAACTAACACTATAAATTAACTTTGCTTCTCTATTCATTGTCATTTCTATTTTTTATTTTCCCTTTCCTTCTATTGCTTATTTATGGGTGCATGTGTATGTACTAAAGTAAGAAAAAATGGTACCGTGCTGTTAATCTCTCTGGGCCCTCTTCCTCCCACCTTGGCTTCTGGTTTGGTTTCTCCCTTTCATCTACCTTCTATCTAATCTACTCATCTAGATGATGAGTGTCTCTCCCTGAGGCACAGACACTCAGGCCTGGCATACATTAATTTTGCTTGTCTGTGCACAGCCTGGTTTCGGTTGCTGGAGGGGAAGTGTATCAATGTAAAGACAATCCCTTAGGGAGAAGACTTGTGCTTGATCCCTGATGAGTACGAGGTGGTCACATCCTGATCAAGATAAAGGTTTTCTTACACAAAAGATATGCATACACACTTACTTCTCATCATATCCATATCCAAACAATCATTATGCAAAGCCAAACATGGCTACAAGATCAAGATAAATTCCAGAGAAAAGCAGGGAAAGTGATTAAGTAAAAAAACAGACCAGAACCAGAACTGGATCAGTCTAAACTCCATTTCAACACAAGATAATTAAGTTAAAAAAAAATATGGAGCCTGAAACTGAATTACTGAAACATGAAAACTCTGTAACAAATAAATGAATGTCTTCAAAAACTAGAAACACATTTTTGCTCTGTAATAATCACATCACTTTTTAGAAAACATTGCACATATTAAACACAACATTGTTAAATGTTTTGTTCATTTGAAAGATTGTTATTTTTAGTGTTATTGCACACTAGCCAGAGCTTGATATGTCACTGCAGGTTAGATGTGCTGAATTTCATAGGAAGCAAGATTTTTTTTCTGCACTGTTTACACAACATGGACATCTGCCTCGTTGCTTTACAAATATTGTTTTAACACTAAAAATCTAAAGCAGGATTAGCAAAAGTGGAATTGTTTAACATTTAAAATGAATAATGTTGTCTTGTAATAATAGACATTTGAATTCAGGTTATTCTTATATTATATATCTTCTCTATTACAAGAGATGGGGTCTCTGCAAATTTTTGGTGGTTTTATTGTAGCATTTATACAGTTTTGAACAATATAGTCTTAGCCTATTTAGAAATGCATGTTGACTATTGTAAAAAAGAAATCTTACTGTAAATAGTATATCTCCTAATATACATACATCCTACAGTTAGTTACATGTATATCTCAATATCTAATTCCCCATTTTCTTTTTATTATAAAACAGTTATAAAGCATGGAGTTTTCATTCACTGACCATTTATTTCAAAATGTAGTATTTACAAGCAACCATCACCAAAACTGAATGTACAGTACAGCCCATTTTGCATGTTAGCACACTGGGGCACAGTGGTTAGCATTATCACCTCACAGTAAGTATCACCTTCCAGTTTTGAACCACGTTGGACCAGAGCCTTTCTGTGTTTGTTTTGCAAGTTCACCATGTTCTTTGGGTAGTCTGGTTTCCTCCCACAATCCAAAGACTTGCAAATTAGGTTGATTAGTGACTAAATTGCCCATAGGCATGAATATGACTGTGAGTATTTGTCTTTGTTGACCCAGTTAGACATAGGCTGGTGATCTGTCCATGGCATACCCTGGCCCTCACACTTGAAATATATGAAAATCAACACTTCAGATAATATCAATATTATAGCATGCATATTCCTTACTATGTAATGAATACAGTTGTACAGTGCAGTTCAGAAACTACAATATTTTTTATGGAATCAGAACCAAATGTTTTTATGCCATATTAGAGAGACCAGACCTTTCTCTAGGCCCTCTCCATATTTTCCCTGACCTGTGGAGAATGGCCTAACTGTGGTATTTGCTGAAGGTCAGGTCTGACTTGAGTATTGGGCAGGACCCCACTCATGCGATCACCCACTTGACTGGATTTTTGCCAAGAAACAACAGTATGATGTGTTTGGACCATGGTGGGAAAAGCATCCCTTGGAATGTGACTTTGAGAGGGCTGTGTGGGACTGGCGAGAGGGTCCTCCCAGTATCTTTCTCAGTAAAAAGGCTTGTCCAAGTGAGGCTGTGGGAAGGTTAGAGGTCACATGTACCCAGTGCCCACTCTCTGCTGTACACAGAACCCACAGCTGATGTTGGAATTTTAGCCAAAAAACCCTAAGGGCAATGGTGGAAACAACTGGCTACACATCTAGTCACACAGTTCTTCTTACGGTCAATCTGTGTTTGTGCTTGAGACTGTTGCAATGTTTGGGTTTTATATATTCAGCCTGACTAAAAGTGCCATATTTCATCAGATGAATAACATGTATGCAGCCATGTAAAACTAGATGTGATAGTTAGATAGAAAATATGGTAGTTTAAGAAGGGCACGATGTAGGCTCAGCTGAGTGCATGTGCTTTTTTTATTCTTAACGCTTCTCTTTTATTGCTTTGTTTTGTCCGTGTTGCCTGGGGTTAGCATCCTCCTATGCTTTCTTCTTGACGTAAAGCAAAGCAACCAGTGGAGCAATCTGTGCACCTCACAAAACCACATGCCACAAATAAAGGTCTTTCTTAACCAAAATCTGCTACAGTTTCCCAGTTCCCTTCAGATATATTTATGGCTTGTTCATGTTCAGAAAACCATCAGCCCAGTCTCTAGAGGTATTATCAATGAAACATGGGAGAATATTCCCTCCATCTTGACCTCCCCCCCCCCCCCCCCCTCCACTCTTACAACACAAGCCCTCACAAGAAAATAATAAACAGATGAGTAGGATGGGAACGGCTCCCAGCGAGTGCAGCCAGGCACTTAGGCAAGCAGGCATCGCTGCTTTGGTTCCCAGGCTGGAGGGAAGAGGGCAGGCCTCAGCTTGACTGTCCCAGTCACTGAGTGGAACCAGAAAAACCTGACAGAAATCACCGTTAGCTGTCACTTTCATCCCTCAACCTACCGGCTCTACACACCTCCTTACACAAGTCTGGACACACAAACTGAGAGTAAAACAACTATTTCTACATTGAAACCATCAGTGAGGATTAGTTGCTCTGTTTCATGTGCTATGTGTTGTTTTGTGATGAGAAATGGTTGGGTAGCATCTGTTTTGTGATGGGTTGTGTGCGCAAATGGGTAATCTTGGATTCTCCCGGGCTTGTGGGCCCAGTCCTGTGCCAGGATAATGTGCACACAAACACAGACTATTAAATACTTAGTTTCACAGTAACCCATACTAGAGAGAACAACCCAATCCCCCCCCCCCAATCCCACATGCCAATGTACTAAAGCATACAACAGTTGCACAATTCTTTCCGCAGTAGACACACTAAACCACTAGAAGGCTCAAAATGGGTCTGTCACATACAGATATTTGAGAGAAGTCCAGCCCGTGCAATATCATCAGTGACAGAGTTCAGAAACACAGGTCTACTCGACACACAGACAAAAGTACTGGCTTCACCCCCCCCCCCCCCCCCCGCCTCTCTTTCCCTTCCTTCACTCTCCCTGTATTCTGGCAAAGTCCTCTTTCACAAATTAAACACAGATCTCCCAGAGATACTGGGCTGACAGCTCCAGCTACGTGCCAACACTACTAAATGTCTGGAGGTCAGAGGGTCTAGGAACACAGGATTATCCCTCCTGACTGTTTTGAGCCAGACAAGTATTTCAGTTGGCTCTAACTGTATATGCTTTGTGTCACTTGGATCCTTGTGTTGGCCAATGACAGATGAACACGACAATCATAGTGGGTTGATGAGGTTTGCAACAGCAGTGACATCACAGAAATATTGAATGACAGACTGACACGCTGCATAGTCATGTGCGCACGCGCACACACACACACGCACGCACACACACACACACACACACACACACACACTGTATGCTTACTCTGCAAATATACAAAGTAAAGACCCAGGGGTGTATGTAGGTGCAGCAACACCACAGCAAGATTGAAGTAATGAAAGCAGGGGTGTTTGTACTTATTTATGCATATGTGTCATCCTGTTGTCGAAAGGGTTTGGCATGTGGGAGTCTGTGGCCGCCAGTGTAAAATGTTTCACTTCTTCTTCTGCAGAGTCAAATTTCTCCTCAGATTACTCCTTAAAGACTTCTTTCTATGATCAAGAAACAGATGCCATGTGCAGTATGTGGCCATTTTTCTATTGCCTCAGTGTACTGTACCTCTCTCTCTCTCTCTCTCTTTCCATCTATATCTGCATGTTTGCTCCACAGCATGTGCATGTTGAAAGAGGAACATGCTTCATCACAACCAGTGTACCAGAAACCACTTCATCTAGTGGTACCCAGGAACATATGTAGTGAATCCACATTTGTACAGGCTTTGAAAAAGTCAAAGAAAGGTTGCGTGCGCCCTCAAATATAGCTGTGTATGTATTAAGTACTTGCAGGCACAAGTCCTTTTGTTCAGTCGAATGCTACAGAACAAAAGGCCAAAATTTGCAGATGCCGCACCAGTCTGGTCCCTGTGGCAGCAGACTGGTCATTGTGGCGAGTCTGGTCAAAGGCAGGGAATTGGGTACAGAGAACAGGCCCTTGTATGGTGAAAAGATGCAGACCCTCATTCCTTGAGACTTACAAAAGGCTATTTTGGGGCATCATGAACTCTCCCACGCAAGCACAACAATTTTGGGGTTAGTTCATTTATTTATCTTTTATGTTTTTCCATCTAATGAAGCCCAAGAGAGGGACATGTAGTTGTTTTTGGCCTGTAAGTCAAGGAGAAAAGGAGTAGGGGTGTGAGTGTGTCTGCATGCCTTAGTGTGTGACTAGCGCCTGAACAATCATTGCATTCGGCACTTTTGAGCCTTTCCCCAAAGCACCACTGTTGCTATGACTCAACTTTCATATCTGTAGCTTATTGCAAAAGGTGTGTCTTTTCTGCAACACTACTGAGCTTAACCCTGCAACTGAGTTCTACTTCTGTACTGGTTGACACTGGATGGGCCTGGGATTTATGGTTTACAGGGGGAATGGGGGAGATGGCGTGGGAGAAACCCTCGGGAAAGAACCCTCTCTCTCACAACCCCATTGCAGGGGGCCCAGAGTAGCGGTATAGCCTGAGTTTCTGTTCAGCTTTTTTTTTTTGTTTTCTTTCTCTGAATGTGGGTGTGACACAAGAACTTATACACATACTCTAAAGTGATAGAACATAAGAGCTGTGCACAGTCACCGTAAAAGCATATCTATATTTGTAATTACCAGCTTTGGCTTGTCTCCTAATATAATATCAGCTAATCTATATGGCTATTATAGCTTCAAGGATGTGGAAATACTTTGTAGCCCCCCACATTTTAGATATCATTCCTTTTCAGTTTTGTTCTGTTTTTCCACGACCATCGTTGCGACAGCTATTACCAGTGCTCTGTTATTCTTTCAAACAAGGTCGTGTAACTCTTCTTGACATATTTATTTGCTGTGCTCAGATTGTTTTAGCAGTCATTGGCAGTTTTACCAAAGCACTGCTGCATTACCACTCTGCTACAATGATAAAAATATATACCCATAAAATTTAAAAATAAAAAGGGGTTTAATGCTTTATGCCGCATCACTTATTTTACTATTATGAATTCCTATGTCAACACAATGTAAATATAGCAGTATAGTATTTGTGTCTTATGGTACAAAGATGAAAGGGCCACTAAGGGACATTGGGATTCTAAGTTATGGACCATGACAGACTTTATTAAATATTTCCGTTTGACTGAGACCCTCATAGAGTTGTGTGTTTTTAAAACAGTCAGCCAGATGAGAAGGGGCTTTCAGCAGCAGTGGTGTGTGACGGGCCATCACTGGGGATGGTGACAGTTCTTCTGTAGCTATAAGCTCTGACAGAATAAACAAATATTCACTTTCTGACCCTAGAATTGATGATTAAATACCTCAGAAGTTAACTATTTAATAACTTGCTCATTTGATATTATTATATCCACATTTGTTAGTTTATATTCTTTATACTCTATAAAACACTAAAACCAGGTATTTCAGCAGCACAAACAAACAGAATCTGAAAGAATTTGAAAAAAATATGGAATTAGACAAATGACACATATTTTCAATAGTGCAGAACTACTCAGATCCCTAATGATCCCCGGTTAATTAATTTCTTGTATTCATTGGTTTGTTGGTTTACAAAGACTTCACAAGAATAGAAGCTGAGAAGGCTATTTTCATCTGTTGCTCTGGAACAGATGCTAGTCATTCCTATGTTGTCGTCAACTGGACTTCTTCCATGACTCAGCTTGTGGAAATAACATATAACTTTTGTGTTTGGTCAAGGTGGCGCTAATTTTTAATAATTCTATGCTTTGCTGGCAGCTTTAACCTATAACAGGGCATCATATTTTCATATATTTTCTTTTCAAGTCTTGAAATTGATAGTGAAGCTCTCAGATAAATGTAGTGATGTGCAAGATGTAAATGTTTTTGTCTGAACTGAAGAGGAGTAGAAGTGTAAAGGTAACATGAAATAAACAAATACTCCAGTAAAACAACTCAGATTTTTTTCTTCTTTAATGCAGTATCTGAGTAAACATACTTAGGTATTTTCAACAATGTCATATTATGTTTAAAAAACACAAACTATTAGACAACCAGGATTTATCCAGCTGCACATTGCCCTTGCAGTTGACCATGAAGTATTAATCCTCTATGATATCTGTTAGCAATGCGTGTTCTTCTTCGTGGCCTGACGTGGGCTCTTTTTGATGAAAGCTTGTACACACATCCATGAACCCTCATGTGGGCCTACTACATGGTACGGGAGATAAGAATGTGGTTGTAGTTTACTCTTTTTGATGGCAACTTTAACAGAGAGGCCCCATGAGGCACCCAGCATAGTTTCACTGAAAGTGCAACAATAACACACCTATCACAGTCCATTCCCTCTCTCTCTCTCTCTCTCTCTCTCCCTCTCTCTCTCTCTCTCTCTCCCTCTCTCTCTCTCTCTCTCCCTCTCTCTCTCTCTCCCTCTCTCTCTCTCTCTCTCTCTCTCTCTCTCTCTCTCTCTCTACTGGGATCAGTGTGAAGGATAAACTGTCAGACTATCTCACAGAGATCAAGTTCCATAGTACATCAAGCCTAAAAAAATCTCTGCGCAAGATAAAGCTTGCACTGTATATACATTTACCAAAACCAAGAAAATTACTCCACAGTATCCACACAAAGCACATTTTCACATTCAGATGAACTACTTGGCAACAATGGCAGCCAGAATTTGCAAAATGTTTATTCAAGCTCCATTTCACAACCCACAAAGTTCAGTTTCTTGTCTCCTGCTATGCCATGCTTTTACCCAATTTCTTACCACACTGACAGGAAGTGATTTCACTAAGAGGATCTATTTCATTGTATGGAGGAGTCAAACTCACAACTCCTCAGGGAACAGACCTCTCTGACCCCTGTGTGCAGTCAGCTCCTTGCACGTGCTCTTTTTTTCTTTCTCTTTTTTTCATTCTTCCTCAGTCAACTAGTTTTCTCACTGGAATCTCCAATTCAGGATGTAGCCCACAGAACAAGACCGCTGTCTTTTCTCAGTGTAACTGTTGCTGATGGAGGGAATGGCAGGTGAAATACATTTTTTTTTTCCCACTGGAGAATTAAATTTTCCCAGTGTTTAGGACCCCAATTAAGAATGTAAGAATGTAAGTGTGGGGGAGGAGAAAAAGACAGACAACTTATGGTTGTAATTTGAAGATGCTTTTTTTAGTCACTCTTAAATGTGGGAAGTCAAAGTCATTGAGCCTGGGGCATCTGTGGGAAGGCAAACTTGAGATCTGGGAGAGAGGGAAGTTCAGATCTCCTGGTGGAATTCTCTCACTCTCATCCAAGGGGGGGCTTTTGGTTTTTGAAGGCCATAGGTTTGTTGAAAGTTAGGAATGCTTATTTACATTAGATTGATTCAGTCTGTCACAGCTAAGAGGAAGGCATACAAAGTTAGTCTGCAGGAAACGGAACATACAGACCACACCACATGGAGTGCTCTGTAATGTGGGAATCCTGGACCACATGACGCTGTAAATGCTGGAAGAAAGCCTGGAGCAGAACCGCAGATTATAGTTTAACAGGGGGTAAAAGTCAGAAACTTAGTGCAGTTTGGTGTAATCTTGCTGTGTTTTCGTGTATGTGTGTGTGAAAGAGAAAGAGAAGAATAAGCAAGAAAGAAAATACAACTGGCCATGCATAGACTTGTAATGTAGTAAAGTGCATCTTATTTTTTCTAGCTGGTTCCCAGAGTCTGATCCAGCTGGATGGTAACTGTTGAATCTTTGCTCCACAGCTGCCCACCAGACTGATTAGGGAGAGAGCTGGCTCACTTCACCAGAAACCATTTTGCTCACCTGTCCAATCTGAACTTGAAGTGTGAAAACACAAGAAAGATTGTGTTTGGAAGATACCAAATGCGTCCAGACAACATGCCCTTGACCAGCTGTCTGTGAAATTAGAACACCATGAGTTTGTAAACAGAAGGGATTATAGTGAAAAATGATACAGAGATTTGGTTTTTGAACATGTATATTCTTAGCAATGCAATTTCAAAAGAATAAAGTTGACAGATGTGACAGTTGACCAGTGACATTTCTGATATATATCTGATCTGTGCAAGGCTTTTAAAAAGTGGCTGAAATACAATCTGGCCATCTGTACAAAGGCCAGAGCAGTCTGCTCTCGCCAGTGCACACAATGAAAAAGAGCATCAAATCAGCGTGCTAATTCACAGTAAACCCTCTTAAAAGGCTAGGTTACTTCTTGTCACTCACACACATACAAGGGTCACAACCTCCAGAGTGTATGGCTACAGAAGTTTTAAAAACCAGAACGAAAAACGTCACAGTCCAGTCACAGGCCCCAAGCTGCAGCATAAGAAATAAGATACCCCCAAAATGGACCTGATGCAGAAATAAAAGCACAAAGGGTGCTACAAAGACCCAGGCATGCAGATGAGGAGTCTGTGAGGAGTCATGTTGAGTGAGGAACATGAGTTGGACTGATTGGCTTTGTTGTCGAGAGCAAACATAGGCACAGCTGGGTGGTAGCAGGTGACAAGCATATTTGGTTACCTTAAGCAGAAAGCAGGCATAATTTGAAAGTGCAGTTGGCTAAAATTGTCATTGTCTCACCAAACAATAAAAAAGGAATTGTACTCAGATGTTTTTCTTTATAGATAACCCATTAAGTCCACAAGGCTTACACTGTGTTTTACTTATTGAGGAAATGTTAAGGTAGAAACAGATTTTCAGTGAGGACAAAGGAACAGGCACATAAAACTTCAAATTTAAGTAACATGCACTTGAGTTTGATAAATACCTACACTGGAAAATCAAATAAAGGGCTTATCTTAGTCTTCACATGTTTCTAAACCCCATTATTATGTGGCGATAGAGTAAATATTGATGTATTTATTACTTGTGGGGTGGGAATCTAATTTTCAGGCAGATGCACTGAGACTTTCCATGACTCTGTCCAGTGCTGCCACTATCAGCGTGCATGGGTGGTTTCAAGTTGGCTAATCAGATTCAGTCGTGGTCAGGTTGTGTTATCTGGGCTGTCACGGTCCACCAGTCCGTCTATTCGGAGAGTTGTTAGTGGGAGTGCAGTTTCCATGCAGTCATGAACTATAAAGTAGTCATGTTGGCCTCCTGCAGTACTGTGGGAAAGTATAGTTCTTGTTTCCTCTGCTTATTTGGACCAATCTGGTTATAAATGGACATTCACAAGCAGGCAGAACCCACAAGGACAGCCCTGAGCCCTCTAGTCACTTTAGCCTCTTTAATACTCCCTATCTCAAGAGACCAGAGTTCTCAGAGAGAGGTGCTGAGGGCCATGCATTTTTCCATTCAAGTGAGCAGAAAAAAATCCACTTGCATTTCATGAGTGGACATTTAGCCTAAGATGTTTACAATAATAATTTAGGCTGATTGTCTGAAACATTCAGTCCCCAAAGACCATGTATGTTTCTTTGTAATTATTTGCTCTCCTTCTCATCTTTTTTTTTTTTGAAAGTCTGTTTTCTTCCTCTTTGCATTGAGCATTTCAGAGATAAAGGACAGCTATGATGAAAAAATAATTATCAAAAGAACGAGATACACAAGTTTTTGACACATGTTCCGACTGTTGCACAATTGCAAAGTCTCCAACTGCAAGTCCACAACACTGTTTTGAAACCAAGCATTCTTGTGCAAGTTGCATTCTTGGACCAACTAGATCACCACAGACATATTCCGTATCATTAGATTACAGGCCTGCTGAGGTCAGAGCGAGCACCCAGAGAGGAGCTTCATTGTTATGTGTGGTGTTAGATCGGAAGCCAGTGGGAGGGGATAGAGTGGGTCCTGGACTGTGTTCCTGGCTGAGGTTTAGATTGGACCTGCAGCTGCACAATCAGGGTTCTACACGATCCTGGGCCTGAGATGAGGCCTGACAGGTGCTGCATTAAAACTGCCCTGAATGTGCTCTCTTTGGCTTAACGTTGATCCCCTCTTGCAGACGCCCATAGAATTGCACTTTCTTTGGCATGCTGTTAAACCCAATGCCGACCAGCGAGCAAAACACAAGCCAGCATAACATCAGGCCTCCAGTAGGCCACTAATGTAAAGGAGAAGATTCGACTGAGGCAGAGAAGTGAAACAAAGAATGAAACACTGAGGAGAACACTAATGCAGTAGCAATGATCCTTTTCCTGCACCATCTTGTGAATGATGGACCTTGCATGCTCCCTCAGTATGACGTATTTAATTCCGAAATTCCTATTGTGTCACATCATTTTTTTCACTTTTCATTTACACTTGTTCACAGTCTCATTTTCTCAAACTCTGACTTGAAACAACAAAGCAGAACTACAGCTTTGAAACAAGAAAATGAGCAAAGTACAAATCCCTTCTTGAGAAGTTTTTTCTGCCTTCCTAGAATCCCTTAGTTGGACGTCGTAGCAGCAGCTGTCACTGTCGCTCTCCATAGCCCAGCGCAGAGCAGCATTATACTTTTAATGGGTGATTAGTGTCAGATATCTGGCTGTTGCTGCCTGGGCCTCAACTGTGGGAAATAGCTGTGCTGGTTGCACCTGATCCAGGGCTCAGTTTAGAGTTTCCTCCTGTCTAAAGAGGAACACAGGGATCTAGCAAACACAAAACTTGATTTTGAAGATTGACTCTAGAAAATGGTATTTCATTAAGATAAGCACTGCTCTGCCACTCAGCTGGAGCCTCAGCTACCACTGGACGTTTTTCAGCCCCAAATCCCTGTTTCCATTTTACAATTTGATAACTTGGCTGGCATTTTCTGTGATACTGAAAGGACACATTTACAGTAATTGTGTACATGTGCTAGGGTCAGATGAGGTGAATTCCTTGGCCTGATTATGTGAATTCATAGCTGATTTTCATGTTATACAAAAGCCTCCCCCAAACTGAAATCAGTGACTGATTTTACCCTGGTCTGTTATTAATACAGAAAATTAAAGGAAACAATGGACCACAGGACTATTTTGTTTATGTTTTTGAACAAACACAAAACAGAGAAACCAACTTTATACTGTTAACATGTATTTGCTTCCTTTTAATTCACATCCCACTGCAGATAAAACAATAGGAGACTGTTTTTTTTTTTTTTTTTAGAAAGGATCGCTGACTACAAAAACATGGCACAAATATTCTGGTTCCATTTATCTATAACATCAGATTTGATGTGTTTGGCTTTCTCCCTTTGTGTATTTCATAAGGGTTTGAAAACCCAGTCCCCTAGTGCCTCCCCAGCAGCCGTGGGCTGAATCGGTCACAGAGCAATGAGGACCATGTGTAACAGCTCCAAAAAGGCATCACCACCTAATTACCTGCATGTTGCACAACAGCCTATTGCAGCTATTTAGAGAAGTCTGGGTGATGGTCACAACAGAAATACAGCCTTAATGGCTGTATTTCTGTTGTATTTCTGTTTTCTTTTGGTTTAACAGTGAAGCATGCGGATTGTTTCATGCACTTCTTCATTGCTCTCTTTTTTTAAGCCATGTCTTTGTCTTTTTCTGACTCTCCTGAGCACGGCAGCATGTGAATGATGCCCCTCACCACAGCTAAGAGGAGTGGGTAGACAGCAGTCTGTGTGACGGCTGTGGTGTCCTCTCTAAGACAAAGGGAACTTGGCAGGCTACTGGATTGCGGCTGGATCAAACAGTCCCTGTTTATTGGACCCCTCTCTCTCTCTCTTTGCTCTGTGCTCATCAGTGACTGTGAGTGAGACTGCAGTTGAAGTGTCTGAGAGATCTGCTCACTTCTTTAAGACAGGAACCACTCAGACCACACACAGGGCCATTTGAACCACCACAAAGGAGGACCAGAACAGAGACTGATGTGCTCAATGTGCATGCACTCTATATGACTTTTTCAATTCACTTAAGTTGTGTTTGTACTGATCTGAAGCAGAAAAAATGTTTTTTCTCTTACTCATGATGTTTTCTTTGGTTTTAGCCCATGTTGTCTTACAATCTCATTTTTCCTCACTCTCTTATGCAGCTCGCTTCAGCAGCCCTGTGACTTTTTTCTTTCTGTCTGTGCTTATACTCACTCAGAAAACAATGCCCTGTTTCTGCTCCTTGTTTTCCCGTGGTGCTAGGACTGGAATGTGTGACTGTTAAGGTGATATATATTTGCTATCTGGCAGAGAGAGCAGGCCTGATACAAATAGAAGGGAAAAGTCAAGGTTGAACACCAGTTCCCAGAGACATTATTCAACAGCCTTCACTCTGGCAGGTATGATATCTGAGATTCATACAGTTAAGACTCTTAATGGTAAATCTTATTACAACATGACAGCAGCAGGCAGTGGGTAGTCTTTTGTTTTTTCCACAAGAGTGAGCGTGATCAGTGTGAGATAATGATCAGCTTGATAAGTCTGAGTAGAAGCTGTGAATGGAGTATCACGTATGAACAGGTTTCCGCCTTATCCGTACATCTACTGTTGGATTCCCAGAGACGCTCTAGCACTCAAGGCTGACACACATACAATGCAAAAGATTTGCTATTAAAGTTATGACTACAGGGTAGAGAAGGTTAGGGTGTCTTCCCCTATCTGACCCCTGTTCTCTAAATGTTATGCATTTGACTGACAAGACAGTTCTTATTCTCCCACATCCTCCTATCTCTGCCCTTGATTCCCACGCTGAGCACATTTACTGATGGGAAAGATCCATGGACAATCAAAAAATTTCAGGATTTATTTGTTGTATACAAATCTGTTGCAGTTTTTAAACCAAGGAAGGAGGAAAAAATTCAACTTTCAGTTTTAAAATCTTAAGATAATTTATTCACTGGCATGTCACATTAAATGCTGTCGTATTTTTGTAGCACTTGGGGCAATTACCAGGGATCTTGCTGATGCACAAATTTTGGCAAAATTTAAAGATGAGGAACAAGTTCTCACACAAGAAACGGTTTTTCATGCATGCTCAACCAAGGCCACTGCACACTCTTATCTCACCCTCATCGATCCAAACCATGGAAAGCAGAGATTTTCCCACACAGAGTCCCCTCACCCAGCAGCATAAACAAACACACAGCCTGCCATCTGACTATGGAGCAGCAGAGTTTATGAAACCTACACATAATGTTTGGTAAGGAATAAGAAACAGGGGGAAGAGTCAGAAAAGGATGTAGAGAGAAGGACGTGACTAAGCAGTGGAAAACATTAGAATGTGCAGAGTGCCACGCTGAGTCACTTGGGGCCATAAAGCTAACCAATGGCCCACACAAAGCATGTGTTTCTGTCATCAGGGGGATTGTATGCCCTGGGTGCCTGTCACTTTAGTGGTTCTTGTTGCTTTGAACATGTCAGCATTCAGACCACAGCCCCCATCAGGACAGAGAGATGAAACAGGTTTCATCTCTTGTTAAAGCAGTGTAGGTCTTGTGTGAGTCACACATGTGCAGAAAAGACCAAACATCCATATAACTTTAGATCTGGAGTGTGTAACAATGAAAGCTACACCTGTTCAAACATTTCACTCAACTCAATCAAGGTCAAACCTATTCCCTTCAAATATCGCATTCATTAAATCTGAAAATGGCACTTGGCTTTATTACAACCAGTTTAAACTTAGTTCAGTTTCCCTACTGGAAAAAAAAAATGTTCGTTATTAATTATGCTGTTAGAATTCCAAACAGCGACCCTGGTATTTTTCATGCTGCACAGTCATTCACTATCACTCACTAAATTCAGCTATCAAGAGTCTTTTGTGTGAGACATGACAAAATGGAAAATGTATTTTCCAAGGGCTGTGCTAAAAAGGAAATCCAGGCATTAGTCACTCAGGCTCCTTTAATGCTGTCGCAGGAGGGACTTTCTGAGTTCAAGTAAACAGAATGATTCCTAAGGCCTTGCCACATTTTGCTCTCTTTTGAAGTGTTCTTCCTAAGTGTCAGATGTGATCATTATTTAAATGGTGCTCAACATTCGTATGTTTAGCTTTGATTTTATTGGAGATTTAATAGCACTGGGTAAAATCTGGTTTGTTTTGGAAGGAATTGTGACAAGTCCAGAAATTCAAATCAGTTTTTTTATACAATTTCTTTATCGTGACTTTGACTGAAAGTTAACTTTCACTGCCATATCCAGATCATATCTACACACCGTCACTGGGATCAGTGTAACACATGGAAGCATTAAGTGTAGAGGGTAGAACTAACATGTTCAGAGTAATTAGAAATAAACCTGAGTCTTCAAACAGTCTGAGACTGGGGACCAGTTTGTATAAAACCACAGAAACAGCAGACCCAATGTGAAAGAGAGAAATTCCCTACTATATGAGGGCGTGGACTACCCATATCCATTATTTGCATCCCCCCACTCCTGTGCCTCAAGCCCCACTGTGATTGCACTGACCCCTTTCCACCTTCTGTTCCTGAGGCTACTCTTATTGTGGCAATTTGGGTCTTCAGCGTTTCCTCCTCCCTGTTTGTTCTACAGAAGCTTGTAGAGACAGGGGAATTAGAACAAGCTGTCGAAACAGCAATTGCATGGGAGCGCAGGTCAGGGAGATCCCCAAGATGGCCTTTCATAAATATGTGGGAAACCCGACTGCTGAGCAGGAAGAAGTCTGTGCTCCATGTAATCACAAAGATTCTAAAAAAAGATTTAAGTTACGGTCGCCCAATATGGACTGAGGACCAATTCAATGCTACTGATCTGACAACAGCAAATGCAACATGTATAAAGGAGACTTTGTAGGTGTGGCCCAGCATAGCAAAATAAATTACTACTGTAGTCAGTTCTGACAAGTGAAAAAAAATGTGAGTAACTGTGTTGTTTACTGTATATTTAGTATATTATTGCAGTAGCATGTCTGAGTGCATGTATGTGCCATGGAGACAAGCAAATGAAAATAAATCAACTGGCATCCACTAGTTTGAATAACAGGAAGATTCCTAGTAATTTTGTGCCATAACGGAGCCAATAGTGTAATTAAGGGTTAGTACAGAGCAGACTGTGGACCACATCTGGGATCTGTCAGGGACTTGGTGTCTCAACATGTTCACCAGAGTGTGAGAACCTCAGCCCATAAGCACACCTAAACACATAGGGTTGCTCCAAATACAGTACCACATCATGATCTTACATGACAAGTGCTATAACAAATGATAGTGTTTAATTTTTTTTAAAATCTTAAATCTTTAATTAAATTTTCTCACATATTTAGAACATTTCATTGGCAGTTCAGATTTTTTTTTTTTGTCACAAGGAAGCCATGGCTCCTGTGAGAAGCCTTGCAGACACTGGATCTCATGACGCACAGTGCAATCATAACTGTGTGCTATGACTAAAGGAACATGAATGAATCCAGGAACAGGTGATTCCAGGTCTGTTTTTCTCCTCAAAGCAGCAGGTGTCTGTCTCATTCCACATTACTCAGCAGGAACCTTTACTTTCCAGTGTCAAAAAGGCAAACAAGAGAAATTACTTAAGCAAAACCTGCCTACATTTTTGTATATGTTATTTTCAGAGCAGTATTTTGCTGTTTCCGGAGCAAGTGTCAAAACTTAGCACAAGATGCTCCAAATTATTATGGAAGAGGTCTTGGTTGATGGTGCACATGTTTTACTGCTAGGGCCTGCAATACCTGTTCCCTTTCCTGTAATCTAGCCTCCATCCTACAGGTGTTCTGTTGCGAGTCAGTGCCACAACCGTGGAAAGTGAGTTAGGGCACACCAGTTGTCCTCACACAGCCCCACCCCCACCTCCTTACCCAGCTTTGATGGTTGAGGGTTTGCAGCTGCTTTTAAATTAGAGAGTAGAAGAGAACACAACAGGACCTAGGAATGTCTGGATTGTCTGGACTGTCTTCCTCTTCTGCAGAATCCTGGGAAGATGGTTGCAGTTTAGTCAAAGTTTCGTCAGGGTGCTGGATAGTCCATAGATACAATGTACTGCTTTTCTGAAAAGGGGCACTACATGCATTCCTGACCTATAGTAATATTCAAAACATTTCTTTGCAATTGCCAACTGACTTGGAAGCCTCAGGGGGCATATATGCAGGCGACGAATACTAAAAGAGTAATATAACTGAACAGCAGGGACAACATGTCAGTTATTTGTGACAAGCCAGTGATGGTGTCTGCCCTTTGCCCAATAGTCAGGCCATCCTAAGGTGAAACATTTTCTCTCATGCATTATCACACTTCCTTCATTAGTTGCTGGGGAGACAGTGACCAGGTCACTGGGGTCAGTGTGGCCAGAGGCATTGTGGTAAAATTGCCCATACAATAAAGTCAGCCTCAATAATGGTGTAGTGGCCATTCAGGAGAAATTAGCACTACACAGCCTGAGACCTACCCAAGAACACAACCTTTACCTACAGTAAAGCTGCAGGACACCAGGCTAAACACAGGACATGATAGGCAGTGAAGGAGGAGCAGATAGCAGGAATTTCAAGACAGCAAAATCTATGGGTCATCCTAATTTAATGGGCTCACATGAGGTGGGTGAACATTAGATAGTGAGGCTGCGAGAGAGGAAATGGCGGAACAAGAGATTGATAAAGTGGGGGCGAGCGGATGGGAGGGATAGAACAAATGAAAACAGAGAGTTTAAATGAGTGGGCTGAGAAGCAATGGCTAGACCGCTCTTTGAACAGAAGTAGCTGGAGGTGAAGGAAAATGTGAAGAAAGGACTTAAAATAGAAGGATGGAAAGGATGAAACAGTCACGTAAGGCCAAAGGCACCAACTTCCAGATTGTAAGAAAGAGGTTAGACCCAGTTATCTTGCTGATTTCATAGATCAGCATGTTGTTTTATTTAATATATTTTAATAAAACTGGAATTACTGAAAGCCCTCCTCTCTCCTCTGCCCCTAGGTGATGTGGTGTGGAATGTCTGCTGCTGTTGGCCACTTCTTTCACTTTACTCTGCACCACAATAAAGCCTTTCTGAAAAGGGGCACTACATGCTTCAAAAATTAGCACAGGGTCAATGTCTAAACAACAAATAAATTACAAGAAAGACAAAATAACACTTAGATAACCATATCAACCTCAAACACTTCACTCAAGACCCACCCTGTCATATTACATTACTGCCTTCTTTTACACTCAAGTGTGCCTCCAGGCCAACCACAGCCTGAGGAAGGAATGTGACATGCTCATTTCAATCTGGGTCCAGTAACCCTGCCATTTTCCAAAATCACCCCGTTTTCTCGACCTGATCCTTGCTTTCACTCCCTGAGCTGACCACAGTGCATCAACGGCCACTATTTAATGAAGTCCAACAGCTGCTGTAACGTGTCTGTGCACATCCTCTACATATCTAGTTCTTCTCATATCTTCCACCTTCAATCCAGTTTGCTGAAGAGAAGAATGGCAGGGGTAATAACCATGCATGTAATCTCACACTAGTTCAGTGGGCTCGGATAAAAGGGCTCGGGGCTTCCATGGCAGATTTTGCGATCAAAGCCTACTTGTCCAACAAATCAAGAAAGCCTGTTGATTTTGGCAAGGAGTCAGTCTCACACTGAACAGCACTGGCAGGATTAATGCCAGACACTCACAAATAGCCACTGTCCATTTAGAAAACCAGAATATCACAGAAGCAGATCCCAAAGACCAGTCAAACTATAAAAAAAACACCACAACATCAAATATATCTATTGCTTGGTTTCAGTTAGACTTTGTGTCATCTCTGATACAAATAGAGATTTGTGTGAATGTGGCAATGAGCCCTTGTATCTAACTGTGTGTATGTGTAGATGAAGAGGGGGGGTGGGTTTGAGGGGTAGACAGGTACAGACTAATTATCCCCTTGCTTGCTTTAGTAGTAATTATACCTTAGTGGTATAATGGCATTGTTACTCATTGGCTGCTGTTTTGATTGCGCACTAGCCAGGTTTAGTGTTTTCTCCCTGTTCTTTTCTTAAGGAAGATCCTGGCTCAGGAGTGCTCTGCTGGGACACGTAGAGGCACAGGTGGGGCTATGGGTGCAGCCTCTCTCACTTCAGTGTGTAAGTGTGGGAACCACTCAGCTGCCAGTAGTGCATGAGTAACAAGGACCCTGAGGGAGTGTGGCGTAATCTCCTCTAACGCTCTACTCTATTCTCTGTCTCTCACTCAGCAAAACACACACATTCACTCAGAAGAATTCCCTCATTCATGCAAACAGCAATCTTCAAATGAAAGCGTATTTTGAAATCACATGGACATAGACATATTTGTATTGTAAATACAGTCACAGCCAGCTAAATAATACCTTGTGTTGATTCCATTGTTGGACCATTGTTGCTAGAGGAGCTTGCGTAACAAATCACATCATAAGCAGGAACCATGTGCTATATAAATTTGGAGCTTGGTCAGGTTTTTGTGGGGTCATCATGGTTTCTAGAACAACTCGAGACTGAAGCTGTTGATGCAATGCAGAGTTAAATTGTATCTTACCAAGATTTGCATTTTTCAATGCAAACAACAAGGTTTCAGTAATGCCACTGCCTCAATTAGCCAAGATATGCTCTAGCCAGCAATATGTCATCAAACCAATTCAGCCACCCACTGAGAGACAATTACATCATTGCTAAATGAATAACATTTACAAAACCACGTGTTGCAGAAAACTACATACATTTGTTTTTACAATTATTGAACTGAATGTACTGTGCTCAAGTGAAAAGAATTGAATACAATGCCTAATGTGACCATCTTTGTGAAGGAATGTAAAGGAACAAAATAAATCGCTGTTCTAATACAGATTTTATAGAGCTGTGTTGGTGGGGCAGCTGGGGGCAGTGGGCTGGCAGCTGTTGCTGCTGTGCAGGGGCCCTCAGGTCTCGGCCTACCCCTAATGGCCAGACCAGCTGTTGGAGTTCTGTCTGTAGGGGCGCGGGGCTTCAGGAGGCGGGGAGGGCATGAGAACTTCCACCCCCCTGTCCTGGGGGGCGGGTCCCCGCCTTGTCTGCCCTCCTCTGAAAGCCGGTGATTGATGGCGCAGGGTTGACACCATGCTTCCCCAACAATTGACTCAGGAGGGACTGAGGATGAACAGAGAGCTTGGGACCCCTCCACGTCTTTCTCCTTTGGTTTTCAGAGGCAAATGTGGGATCAGTTGCAGTTATAATTCAGTCATTTTTCTCAATATGTCTTTTATTTGACATTTTTAGTGGAGCATATGCCACTCTAAACATGTTTCAAGGCTGTCACTGCAATAATTCTACAGACAAGCTCAAGTTATCTTCTGCTTTATTTGTCAGATTACATGGATCAGAACACCTTTTTGTCAAATAGCTTAAATGACCCTCTGCCTTTCGTTAATGTAAGCCCTGTTGTTGCAGCAGCCCCTCAGTGCCCTCTTCCTTACACCAGTTCAATTAATCCTGACAACAGATTTGTGCCTCCAATTTAGTCAGTGCCCTAGTCGCAAGCATGTGTGGTCATCAGTGGGTATCAGCTCAGTCTCGGCACCGTGGTTTGCTAACATAGACCTGACCTTTTGCACCAAACCCCAGGATCCTTTTCAGCAAGTCACCACCATCTCCGTTCTCCTTCAAGATTTACAGCGCCATGGAGGGAGAGAGGAGGTGGATGGGGAAGAGGGGAGGGTAGGGGGACACTGTCCGGCAGCTGTTCACATTGGTCTTAAGTAGCTATTTCACGCGGAAACAGAGTCATAGCTTTCTGAATTCCTCCAGCTGGACAGTCTCCAGCTAAATCTGCAATGTATTTTTGCACAGAGAAGTCTTTGGCACATTTTGTCCTCAATTCTCACTACTCCTTGAATGTGAGTGCCTCCAGACCTTCCAGTGAGTCTCAGTCCAATCTAGAACAAAGGCAGAAATTCTCCCATTTTGATTATTATCAGAGGATTAGAGAAAAGGATAGAGAAAAGGATATTATGCCTACAAATTCCATAGGATCTCTCTATCCTGCTGGCTGGACAGTTGACTAAAAACACACGACAGTGAGAAGTTGGACAGAATAAAAAATCTACTTCCTTCCTTCTGTCCATCCCTGTCCTCTGCAGAAATGAGACGTGTGTACACATACAGGATTTAATAGCCATTTAGTGGGCTTGTGTGAAAGTCAAACACATTTTCCCACAATCCAAAGAAAGATCCATCATTCACATGTGTTTACTTTAGGCAAAAAGCAGCAGTCTCTAAGTCAGTGTGTGTGTGTGTGTGTGTGTGTGTGTGTGTGTGAAAGAGGATACAGAAAGTATAAATACACACAGAACTCCAGTAGAAACCTGTTTTCTGTGTGCATTATTACATTATTACATTAAAAGAAAAAGTTAATTTTTTCGTTTTGACTTTCTGATAAACCCCAACCAAGCATGAGATCACATTAAATGTAATTAAATAAATGCATATTTAACATTGCAAGACATAAAATGTAACTATTTCCTTGCTACATTCAATTGGTGTTTGAAATGTGTAAGATAGAGAAAAACTTACACAGGCACAGAAGCCATCAGCATGTCTGTTTTTTTTCATGTATTTTCTTGAAAGGCTGACATAAGTGTGGAAGGAGGGCTGACCAAACAAAAGTGTAGGATCTTGGGAAAAGCAGAGGTATTTCTTTCCTAACTGAAGAGTCTGACTTGCCAGAGCAGAGCAGACACAGAGAGAAGTTATCTTATCATTCTGGGATATAATTGTATGTGTGTGTGTGTGTGTGTGTGTGTGTGTGTGTGTGTGTGTGTGTAGTGTGCACATATGTCGGGGGGATGCTTGTGCCTTTGTCACACATTTTCTCTCCAACCCTCAGAAGCCCACTCTACTTAAAGCTGAAGTGCGTAGTCACAAACCCTGAATGATGAGGAGATTATACAATTATGAAGTAGCAATATAGAAGACAATCCACTGTCAGCCCGTGCTGCAATTGGCCCCGACGTCTGTCTGTAGGGGGTTGCAGCTGCTGATTGGCCATGACTGGCTTTGTAGAGGGGTTTCTAATCCTCTCCACACTCTCTGTGGGTGCACTCAGGGCTTTTCCCACATAAATCAGTCTGGCCTGGGTGGTAAAGTCATCACATCCACTGTGTCCACACGTACTGCCTGTTAGCACCCGTATCTCATGTGCTAGCTCTGAAAGGCCTCTGAGTATAAAAGAAGGGCACTGACTGACCATACTATAGGGTCTTATCGGCAACTCCACTTGACACTGTACTGTACTGTAGTTATGACATCAACGATGTTAATGTATGCTATATGGCATGCAAACTCACATACTTAGAGAAGTGTTACATTGGCCTAGCTGACCCCTGTGGTGCATGGACACACTTCCCTGCTGTGTGAGTGCAGATCAAGGCTGGGTTACGAATGGCGGTGATAGTTATAGCATGAGTATACCACTTTGCCTCTCACCCATGGGTGGCCTTTGCTTTGGTTAGCTTTCACTCTTGCCTCTACAAAGGTACAGTATCATTCACGTGCACTCAGGATAAAAAGCACAGTGTTAGGAATGTGTGTCACAATAGTACATGTTATCCCAAGGTTTCAAATGCTCAGTGAAAGGAATTACAGAGTACTTTGTACTGCTGGGTATACAAAAGTAGAAAGGTCTTGCTAGAAAGGCAGATTCTACATTAATTGTGCCCATTAAGATGTCCTGATTATATGTGGGAGTTCTTTTACTATGAGCTAAGTTAACTGTTTAAAGGGGAGTGCCACTCTCTGTCCAACAGAGAGCAGAGTTATAAATCCTGACCTGTCGTAACTTTGTTTGTGTGATTGGAGAGTCCCCCTGAGTCCTGTACGAGAATTTTGACGCCTAGGCTTCCACTCTGGCACTTTCTCCCCATACAAACAAAACGCATTTGTTCTGTCTGTGTGTGTGTGTCTATGGAGAGAGAAAGATAGAGGGTGAGAGACAGAAGAGACAATGAGACAAAATGTAATAAGATTACAAATTCATTGAAATTACACATGACATACTGGAGTACAAAAGTGTTCCAAAAAGAAACCAGAGGCTGTCCTGCTGCTGTTGTTCACATAAGATTTAGTTCACTGTTCTCATTCATTTCTGAAACAATGAAGGAGAGGTCATATTTCCAGAGAGGGTGGCTGGAGCAGCTACTTCTACTAATGAAATCAGAGAGAAAGGCGAGAAACTCAACTTTTCTTATTGTCTTTCTTTCTTTCTTTCTTTCTTTGTAGTGCAGTAGCACAGATTGTACACCTGTCAAACAATACATTTAGTTTAAGTCTTGTGGACCATTCTTTTAAAGTCTGCTTACACAGGTGGTTTGAGAAACCATTAACATTAGGAACGCAACATTGCTGTAATACCTGAATCATTAAAATAATAATACCTTAAATATAAAATGTTAGTTACTTTAGTTTTATTTATGCGTTTGAAGAAAATAATCAATAATACAATGCTTTTTTTCTACCATAATTGCTTTTGTAACGATTACTTTGTGTTTATTGAAGAAATGTGAGCAACTTTGAATGCAAAGAAATATAAGTCTCTATTGTCCTTGTGCATGTAGAAGGAAATTAAATGCAATCCTTTAGGGGGCTAAAAGTTAAAAAGGAACTATAAAATGATTAAATAGAAAAGAAAAACTAAACAGAATAAAACCACACACATACACATACACATTTGTTGTAACACAATTCTCTACATAAACTTAATATTGCACATTGTTACAAGAATATGTTGATTAATAGCAGCATGGATTGATTACTCTGTGGGCCTGAGTGGTCCGAGGTCGGCTGTGCTTCACCTGAAAAAGGAAACTAAGAAACATGCACAATGACAACATAAAAGACACAAAAAATCAAGAAATACAAATGACAACAAAGAGATGCAAAATAACTACAAGGAGAGACTAAACAACTACAGAGATGCAAAATAACCACAAAAATGTAAACATTAACAAAGGGATATAAATATAGATATAAAGAGATTTAAAGAGATGCACCAACTATACAGCAACCTCAGTGATGCTTGGAAAGTACAAAGAGACAGAAGATAACTACAAAGCCTCAGAGACACAAAGCTGTATTGTGACTGTCTTTCAGTCTGGGTGTCTTGCTGCTGTGCAGAAGGTATGGGGGGCCTCTTACATGTTTGGGCCCAGGGTCCCATTGTCTAATAATCCGTCCATGGATAACACCCTCTACTTGTGATACTTTTGCTGTGAAAACATTGTTAGACATGAAGAAGTCAGCAGCTGTTTTTCATGGAGTAACAGAGGCCTTCAGTTTTTCAGAGGAATGAGACACATGAGGTATTTGTAGACTCTGAGTGTAGATAGCAACATTCTGTAAATACAACTGTCTGTCCCTGAGCATACTGAGAAATCTCTCCCAGGGACGTCCTCCAACTGGAAGCCAGTCAAAATACTGCCAACACCTGCCAGAGTGAGCTGAGAGTGTGTCTACTACATCCCCAGGGGGGTGAAAGACATTTTTCACAGCTAGATGACAACACAAAAACTCAGCTTATAACACGTATTTGTCATATAAAGACTCTAAAGTACACCTTCCTCTATTTAACTATCTATTCTATCTCTAGCTACTTTAAGTTGGAGAAACGGTTAGAAACCCATGAACACATATTACCTTGCATACAAGCCTGCATTGTATTTTAAAAAGCCTTTTCAATCAGTTACACTAATAGCCAAGCACTAATGAAGAATACAGGACTAAGTGATCGTGTCATTGTGCACAAAAACTAAATCAAGCCATTGAAAACTCCACTGCTTAACTTTAATCACACGGTAGGTGCCAAATGAAGCAGGTGTCTGTGAGGCCTAACAAGTTCTTTTCACTGACCCCTATAGATGATGTCACACTAACGAACTTCACTCCAAACCAGCCTGCTACATTCATGGCCCTACCCATGCCTGTAATTTATTCAAGCCCAGGAGCAGGAATATTGTGATGGAGAAGGGGAGACGGTGGTGTTGGGCCAGTGTGCTTGAATTTTAGTGTGCTGCCCTCCCCTGCAGAGAGAAACTGTGTCATAATGCTGGACTCCTTTTATGATTCAAATCAAGGCTATTGTCTCTGTAAGCGACCGGCTCCGCTCTGTGCTGCAGAACAACCGAGGCACTATACACTGGCTGCAGAAAACGAGTCCTCTGCCATAGGCTGAGGTGCTGCAGGCTGGGACAGCAGGACTGCGAATCAGTACATGAGCCATGAGGATAACAGGAATGCCTGCTCTCTGCCTCTGTGCTACCATGTAAACACAATTCACTCTCATATCTGCAATTCAGCAACTGTAAACACACCAACAAACAAGCACGTTTGCATAAGGCTAGAACAAATTTCAGACTGTTGCCATAATACAAAAGCTACTTCTTTCTGAGGCGTCTATAAAGTGTCTGAGTTTGTGGATTTAGATTCCAAACAAATATTTGAAGCAAGAATCCTTGTGTGACTGAAGTACTATCACAGTGCACCATCTTGCATTTTATTATCGAACATATTAGTAACATTGCCAACAGAATTGACACCAAATTGACATTTACATTTGAAAATATATTATGTGTTGAGATTTAGGGACTTTTCTTAAAATTTCAGATTGTTGTCAGTTGTGGTTGTAAAAGGTTTGTCATCTTAAAAATCTGTTCTCTGTGGTTTCACATTTTCAATACTGAGTTTTACTAAATATGTAATTTGTAGCTATATGGCTCCAAAACAACCCACAGAAATAAACTGTTGATTCAGTGCAGATTTCCTTAACAAGAGACAGAGATATCCGTTGTTTTCAGTCAAATGTACTGTGACAATTGTGTTATAATCAAATAGTGTCCCAGCAAAGCACCAATTTCTTGTGGTAGATTTGGCCTTTGTGCATGTGAGTGTGGTAGTGGGCAGTGTTGGAGTGGCGCATAAGCCCACCAAGGGCCCAATGCTGGGAAGCTGTGCGCAGGGACAGTCTAATGTGGAGGAGAGAGAGGGGGAGGGAGGGAGAGCGAGAGAGAGGAGGCGGGGAATAGCCTACCAGACGCTGGGACAGATCGGAAAGGAAAAGTTTTTCAAAAGTTTCAGGAGGTTAACCGAGAATCGCAGCAGCCGTGGCCGAGCTGCGGAGGATAAGATACGGGATTGGGACCTAACGCTACGTTTTTCGGCTGACTTTATGAAAAATCCCCCCATCGACTTTGGAGAATTATTTTTTTTTGTGAACTTAACAAAGGATGTATTTCTACTAAAAGATTAACTTGAAACGCTGGAACAATTTCCACCGAAATGGAAGGGAATATTCCATGGATTATTTTTACATTTTTATTGTTTATGCATATTTGTGAAGGTGAGTCTGATTGTACAATAACATTGGTAGCATACAAGTGGACTAATCTACATCCATAGGTAGACAGGACATGCCTGGACAACCCATCCGGTTCGGGGTCCAAATAAACCTGGTGACGACTGACTGGGTCGAAGTGAGCACGTTTCCCCGAGTACATTTTTAAATCTACTTTTTATTTGCTTCTTGTGATTTTTAGATGATTAGTTTTGAGTTACAGTGTGCAGTTTTTCCTGAAGCCCTTTGTAATGATTAAACCTCACAAGATAATGGTAACAGATACTAACAAGACGTTTTACGCACATCACGTGTCAAAGCGCACACACTCCCAGTTGTTTTGTGAATGAATGTGGCATTGCTGCTTAAAGATATAGATACTTTTACAAGTTACATTTGATGTTTTTTCGCCCCCACAACAGTTGGTTTGCCTCTGAAGGAAAAGGTCTGATGAGACCATGAGCGCAGCTGCTCCGCACAGAGCAAAACCCGAAGCGTAAAAGTGATCCCTGTAACATCAGCAGCACTTTAAGAGACTAAGGAGCGCGGAACCGTGCAAAGATGTTTAACCTAATACGTTTACAAAACTGGATTTATTGCATGTGGGGGACAGGGTAGAAAGTTTGTTTAACCTGAAGCAGCGGGTGATGAGACTGAGTTCCCACCTTCCCTTCCCGAACAAAGACCCTTTAAACAACAGAATATTTTTTTTTTGGCTTTGAAGCGGCTGAGCAATGACTGTCAGATAAATTTATGTCTCTAAGACAAAGCAGAACCAGTCTTAGTACGCGCAACCGTCTGTATCTCTAACGAGGGAATACAAAACTTTATCTGCCTTTCACAAAGTAAACAACAAACATGCGGGTGTGTCTGCAAGATGCCACAAGTGGCAGGGGACTGCTACCTTGACTGCTGTGTTTGAAAACATTAGGACTGAGTTTAAAACAGTTATTGCTCCATATTTGACTGCTTTATAAAGAAATGCTATATCTATACGATTTCAATGGGACAGTGTTTGAAGTCTTTGCTGTGATTTATCACTTGTAGGATTACATGTTCATCTTAAGGTTAAAGTGGATTTCTTTAAGACATTTGTAAATTGTGTGGTTCTCTAAATGATTTCTCCCACTTCCACAGGGTTCCGGTGCGTGGATAAATTCAGACCTTGTGAAAATGGAGGGACATGCTTAGATTCACCCTCTCGATGCATGTAAGTGGAAAATAATGTAAAGCTGTACCGAGGATAAGACCCGTGGCTGAGAGTTTCTTTTCGACAAAGCCTCCAGTCTGAGTTTTCTCCTGTGTCAAAACTTCATATGCTCAGTTTTTGTAAAG
The DNA here is from genome assembly GCF_900324485.2 of Mastacembelus armatus. NCBI lineage: Eukaryota > Metazoa > Chordata > Actinopteri > Synbranchiformes > Mastacembelidae > Mastacembelus > Mastacembelus armatus. Next base: position 13,262,203 of record NC_046640.1, read on the forward strand.
TGTGGACTTTGTGTGTAAATTGGTTTATTTAGGCTGATACATTCTGTTGTTCAAAGTGGGGAAAGACTTATTTCGCCTCTGGTGTTCAGACTTAAACTGATCTTTTTGCATATCATGTTAACATAACATGGGATTCATAAAGACAGTGAAAGACAGTACAAATTGATTAGGCTTACAAAGATGAGCATCAGCAAGCTTCAACATGTTTGAGTCCCACGCTCAGCTCTTGCACCTGTTGTGGGGCTTTGTCAGACATAAATCACGTCATTGTGCTTTTTTTTTTTATTGTTATTTTTAATGCGTGATATTTTTCTTTGCTGCATTGTTTACTTTTTAATAGCAATATGGAAAACATTATTGATAAACTGTCTTCATTTCCCACCTGCTTTGGGCATTTTGAGCTCTTGGTGATAAGCCTTTGTTTTTCAAATTGGCGATGGGGGTTGTGAGGGGAATCTGTTACAATAGTCAAGCTAAACAGCCTACAGTGTTTTGCCTGGGGCTTATTTGCCCTTTTTGAAAGCCCTTTAGCCTAGGAAACATGCCTGGAACTTCTAGATCGGGGGGGAGATACCAACATTTCTAACCAAAATTTTAAAAAAAAACCCTTGGTTGCCAGCTGCTTTCCTCCAAAACAGCAAATGTAATATTTTATTAATAGTACATGAGTTAAAGTTAAGGCAACACCATAGATGCACTTTTCATAAAAAAATCTAGGGCATTTTTATTGATTATAGTAGCCATTAAACACTAGCCAATGTGTAACTCAACTGCATGTGGACCAAGTAACTACCACCCACATTTCTTAATCATTAGCTGGAGCCATGATGAGTGAGTGTCATTAAATGAGTAAATGTATAATTTTATCCAGCCAGAGCCTTTTATTTTCAGAATATCCAACACTGTTTTCTGGGCAAATGATTTATTTTCATCACCACCCAACACTTTTCCTTCTACTAGTGAAAATCAACTATTTAGCATGACGCATACATTAACCTCCAAATTTAATGGCATGACATTAAAGGCAATATGTTTTTTTGGAAGAAGCCAATCATTTCCCCTGTTTCTTCTAGTCCTTTGTGCTGTGTACATGTACATATATTAGGTGTGTAGGAGTTGGGTAGTAATCACTGTGGTTGTTCAGTGTCAAGAAAAAGGAGTGCTTAAAGTGCAAAGGGAAAGGATTTTTAATGGAAGGGGGACATCAAATGTCATACCACACAGGGCAGAAAGAATCCCATAACAGAGCAGAGCAGTGGAGCAGAGCGTGGCCAAATGAGAGTGGTCAGACCAGTCTTAGACAGAGGTGAGTGGTGGAGCCACCCCACCCCTTCCCATGGGAGCCTACAGAAACAGGAGATCCAAAACAGCAGAAAAGAACCTTTCTTCCACCAGATACCTGGCTGTAACCTTGCACCATGCATAGAGAGGGAGACAATAAAGGCCACAGGAAAGTGAGACCAATATGGAATAGAAAGACAGAAGCAAATTCAGACACAGATACATGTCTTGGCATTTGAAAGGAATTTGGATAACCAGTAGAAAACAATCTTGTTAGATCTAACTGCTATACCCCAGAAGCACGTAGATTGTTGTGTGCAGAGAATAGTCATCAGCTCCTGCTTGTTGTCCAGCTACAGCGTTATTTAATTTTTTTTTTACTGCATGTAACCTCTTCAGTGACAGTAATACTGTGCGGATGACAGGTACCATTGTTATTGTCCCAGATACCAATGTATCCTATGTCTTGTTGCCAAATGTAACTGTGATACCACTCTATAACTTTAACAGGCAAAAACAATCTCCATTCCTTTTCATTGTTCTCTATCAGCTTCATTTTCTATCTCTTGCCATGCTGCCTTCCTCATCAGGTGTATTAGTAAAGTCACAGGACAGCAGTAAACCTTAGCAAACTGTTTTCTGATAATATTTTCACCTGTTGAGCCAGTGAAATCAGTTGATGCTTTTAGTCTGAAAGGTTTGAATATTCCAACCTTGCTTCATCACCACAGTCCAAACATAGGTACTGATTTAGCAATAGACAACCTGTTGTTAGAGTCAGCCATAAATTCCTATCTTTATGATTGCAAATGATTGTATGATTGTAATCACCATTCCTGAAGTGATGAAATTAACAAAAAGTCATCTGCATAAGCATGTTCCAATATGAAATTGCAGAATATAAGCACTGCGGTGACCACTACATTCAAAATGTAACACAAAACCAGAAATTGAATGACGTAAACAGTGTAGTTTGAGTACAGCTACCCTACAGCTCCTGAGTAGCATTTCCTGTTGGAGGACTGTAGATAAGTACAACATGTAGGTGAGATTTTGTAGTTCTGCATGTCTTTAGAGATAAAGTTGCTTAGAAAAATCCTGGCTCTGCAGATTAGCCTTTACTCAATGCTGTGCGATAAACTTTCTAAATAGCACCACCCAACATAACATGTATTGTGGTGTTTTGTGTACATTTTATGACACACTGTTGTCCTTGTCACACAACATTTCATCGCACTACCAGTACTATATTGTCTGTACTATGCTTTCTGATCTTAATTATGCCCAGAGTTTTGAACTTGACAGTGGAGGGTTGATGGTGTCAAAGAGACTGTGGCCTTGTAGGTAAGCAGTCAGGAAGTCCTACTTAAGTGCCTTTGGCCCCTGAGCTCAGCTCCGAGAGGAGAATGTGCTGCCTAGAAAGGGTCATAGGGGCGTGGCCAGAGTAGAGATAATTAGGCAGATTGAGAGGATCCAGCTGGAGGGATTGGACTGGGGGTAGGGAGTGGGAAGACGGAGGCTGAGTGGGGGGAGGGGTGGAGGGGCTGCAGAGAGGACAGCTGGTGGATGTTGTGATGGTAATCCAGTGAAGTCAGATCTCGACAAAGGGGAAGCATAGGGCCAGGTGCTTCCATTGAGCAGTCAACCACCCTCATACTGTGAGAGACAGGCTTGTGGAGGAATGAATCCGGGAGCTCGCAGCCCCTCTAGCATATGTTGCTTCTCTCACAGTGCTGCAATAACCAGGTCCACATTTTCTCTGCCTGTTGTCACACCTCTTGCTCTCGACTCATCCTTGGCCTCTGTCTCTCACCATAGCAGCAGATCGTAGATTATGAGCAACGCTCTGGTCTCAGGTTCTCTGTGTGAGGCCCGTGGACGAATACAGTGGTTCTCTTCATGTTGTAAATGCTTTGCCCTTGGCCACAGTAGCTGAGTTAACATATAAATTGTGAGGGTTTGGTTATGACCCTGTAGCAACTCCCAGCCTCTTAGAATATGATGAAAGAGGACATCTTTGACGTTGATAGGAAGCAGACTGTCCAGACAGTGTGGAGTGCTGTTTCTCTAGTAAAAAGTTTGTATGTGCCTATTTTGCTTCACAATTTTGGATATTGGACTGTTGACTGTTTGATTAGCAAAGACACATATAGTTTCTCCTTATTTCACTAAGGAAGAAATCAGATTTCCCAGGCAGGATTACAGCATTCAACATGTGAAATGTGGCACCTATGCAACATTTTAGTTTTTATAAACAACAAATGAAAAATGCTTTTTTTTTTTTTTTTTTAAGAACTAAGAATTGGAAATGTACACACATGCCAAGGCACACAGACAGATTATTTTGGTGGCTTAGTTCAGAGTGCCTCAGGGTTAGTGTTTTCTTTGGCATCTTTATGGTGGATTAGAAAGGAATGCTTAGTAAGATTCCTCCTGTCCCTGTGGTGCTTTCAGGTTATTGTCTATACCTCCCATCCATTCACCCCAGTAGACCCTTCAGGAATGCCTTTAACAATACTGTCAGTCTCGTCTCATTGAAAATGGGATGTTTAGAATGACTTGTTTGATTTGCAATTAGTTACTATGCAGTTTTGTGAGGCAGTATAGCCCGTGTCACTTATGCTGTGCTGACAAGCAGATGGACCCTCTTTCACATATTATTATCCAAGAAAACTGGTTCTTTGCGTACCCAGTAGCTTCAAATAAATGAATAGGACGACCATGGTCATATCCATGAGGGTATGAGAACTATCTGACCAAGAGGTTACACAATCATAGGGAGGAGAATTTGGGTTTGGTGTCCCTTCTTCGCTGTGGGTCATGATTGAAGACTAGGTGCTGTGGTTCCCAGGCCCCATCACAGGAAGTGGTGCCTTCTGACCTCCCTGCTACGCACATCCTGTTTTAGCAGAGAAGCTTAAGCAGCTTAGTCAATGCACCCCGGTCTCCATGCTCCTCAACTTTGTCATCTTTTCCTTCTTTTCTGTTTCATCCTCCCTTCAGACTACATGGTTAGATTGTGTTGAAATGGTTTCGTCCTTTGTTACTCGTAACATAAGCAAGTGGAACTGAAGCGTGTGCTAATTAATGTCGTTTTTGTCATTACTGTGAGTCAATGTATTTCTGAACCACACGCTTGTGTAGGGATAAACCTGTTTTTGCAGTCTCATTCCTTGGTCATTTGTTCTTATCCAGCATTCAGTCCAACTTGTTTGGTATAACTGAGGTTCACCAGCAAAATGTCCCTGGGTTTTCTCTCTCTTTTGGAAGAGGAAGGGATGGGTTCATCATTAAATGATTCAGGAAAAAGCATTTTTCTACTAAGCCAACTTTCCATAGCCATCTTGATGTTAACTAGGCAACATTTTGCCAGTGTTTACCTTTTCCTAATGTAAGATTTATCAGATGTTTTGGTGCTTAAATATGTTGGGATAAAAAAATAAAGCTCGATTGTTCCACATGAAACAGTGGAGATAATAGACATTATCTGGATGTCTTCCCGGTGTTCTCTTTAAACCAGGGTGTAGTTTATCACATGTTTTTCTAGCTCTATTTAATCAACGTTCAGTGTAGAGCAAATGTTTGCCATGAAATTAATAACATTACAGACTATTACAAAGACTCTTTTGTCATATGTTTTATTTTCTGTTAGAGACCTACCTTAAGACAAATTTTCATACAAAGTTGGGAATGGGTCTTTTAAATTTTTATTTCTAACACAGTTTTCCAGAAATCTGGTTCAGTTTAGGTGGTTGGGTGGGGTTTTTGTGGTTGAGTTTAGTGGAGAATGCTTTGAAAGACCTCGACCCTGGGATTCATGCGATGTGGTAAAGGGCAAAAGCATTGCTATTTGAAAAATGTCAGGCAGCATTCTTCCAAAAAACTGATGACACATGACACTTTAGATATTGTATGAAGTACACATCTAAAAATGGCAAGCTTTTATCTGCTCCTTTACATAGCAGTACAATTGAGCACTTAGCAGCAAGAGTGCATTTTTATTCTCGTGGTGCAGCAGATCTGTGCAGTTTCAACCACCAAGGAAATGTCATTTGCCAAAACGTTAAATGTCAAACAGTGTGGATTTATATTCTTATGCTTAGATCTGTGTATTACAGGGTTATCAGAGGTGAGAAGGATGCTGACAGCTTTCCTAATCTTTTAGTCAGATTAATTACTGCTTTTCCTCAAGAGAAAGTTAAATTCCCTTATATTCAGGTTTGATTTTCATGCTCAGAGGGTGCTCTGGAAAACTTCCTTCTGGAGATTTCAATACTGCCATTGTGCGTCTTAGCACAATTGTTGAAACAAACTTTGCACTATAATTGGTGAAACATGCACCCTTTTAGACATGATCGTACTTAATTACCAGGCTGAATTGGCCCAGTGCAACGCTCACTGCTACCTGTATATGTGGGGGATCAGTCCTCTGAAGTGCCCCAACTGTCCTTATGAAACCCTGTCTCTCATCTCCCCTTTTTTCTCACTCTGGCTCGCTCTCACCATGGGTTACTGTTGCCAGGCTACAGCCCAGGCCTGTTGGTCTGTGTAAGCCCAGGTCTGAAAGACTAGCTGTTTGGGTCACTGCTCCCCCCTAACACTTTCATACAAAGGAGTTCTGACTACTTTAGCTCTTTTATTTGGGCCACAAAACACTCCCCAACCCCCAATCTGGCTCTTTGCTGAGAAAAGGAGAGCCAAGCTGAGGAGAGCAGAGCAGAAGAGGATGTTGGAAGGAGGGGGGGATGTGGATGGGCTCCTGCTGCCAGTGTGGTGTCAGTATGTACTCTCATAAAGGAATAAAACTGGTCTCTGCTTGCTTGTAGGCGATGGTGAGGGGAAAAGGGCTGTGTTGATAGAAAAAGACACTTAAAGGAGTTTTCCCAGAGAGCCTGATATTTCTTTCTAGCGCCTTCAGGCTCAAAAGAGTTTAAAAGTAAATTGAAGTTTTGCCCCAAGTCAAAAGTTGGTAGTTGTGTTGTTGCTCCTCTCTATTTGCCTTAGGCAGCCCTCTCAGATAGGAAGCTTCCTTTATACTTGTTGCTTTGTGGAGCATGACTATGTCTATGAACCGTGTCAGAGATTACAGCCTCTTTGTTCACAGGTGAGCCACCCTTTGACCTCTGGCAAAGTAGTTGCTTTTGTGTAGGAGAGGATGAGCTCAGGTTACTCTGCTTCAGTGACCCAGAAAGCAGGAAAACTGGCATTGTGTTACACCAGTGTAGGCCATAGAACTCACATACATAAATCTAATGGTTTTAGTCAGGATGTCCTTATATCTAAGAATTTACATCACACTCCTGAAATGCTATAATTAAAATTAAAAATGTATCATTTGCACTTTAATCTTTTTTTATTGTTTGACAAGATTGTCTCTTCTTTCCTCCTTTTATAATGTTCTCAGTGAATCTTCTTTTTTATGGGTTCACAGTACCCTACCCTTTCTCAGAGGCAGAGGCTGATTGTAAGTTGCTTTTTTTCTGTTTGGGTATGTAGTGATTACTGCATGTGTTTGTTTGGTTGCAGTGGTGCTTTTGTGCAACAATCTTGAAAGCGTGTTAAGACGAGTCATTAATGCATGTTTGTGAAGGATGACCACATCTCTTGAGTGGTGTGAAATGGCCCGTGTGCGTGTGGCCTAATCCCCTGAGCAAAACAGCACAGTTGTTTTGGATTAAAGTCTGGCAGAAGAGGTAAATGCCAAACACCCAGAGGTACGCTGACAGATGTGAACAGATGCATGGTGCTGGAGCTGCAGCTGGCATAAACCATCATATGTGTTGACACGGAGAGACTGCCCACATTGGCCATCCCTCTGCTGCACTTGAAGACCTTCTCCTCATCTGCTGCACTCTCTTCCTCAAAGGTCAGAAGTCATCACTTGCTAAATGCTCAGGGGGCGTTGCACAACAGCAGCCTGCACCTGCCTCCTACATCCGCCACATCTGGGCTGGGTCCAAGCAAAGGCACACTTTCTACCCTGCTTTTCCCAGAGGCAGTGGAATCCACAAGGTTGTAAAGAGCCTGATAAGGAGACTCTTAGGTGCAACAGGGAAAAAATTGACTTCTCACAGTCTCTGCGCTGATAGCACTCTGATTTGTGTGTTTTGGGAGTAGCATGTTGGCAGTGAGTCAGGTCTAAACAAAAGAATGTGTGTTTTGGCTGCTCAGTTCACTGTGCATTTGTAAGTGAGGTGGACAAATACTTTATCAGGCATTGCTAGTAACACCAATGCATTTAATTCTCATAGCTGACCATCCCTTTATTTCCAATAGCCTACTTAAAATCGAACACTCTGTGGTGCACTAACATTAACATGTTCGTGGACACACGATACCTCCTGGAATGAGCCCACAGAGAGTCGTGATTATCTTCAGAGAACAACAGTGGTCAGATACACACAGTACAGAGCAGTTTTAGAAGAACTGGACTGTCTGTGTTGGATTCTTTTAGCTCTATGAGCAATGTTGTTCCTCAGTCCTCAATTTCAAGGCACTGATACACCAGATTCCAGACATAGTTAATTTGCCTCTAAATAAACCCAGCCAAGCCATGACAAATAGCCATGGGGACCATGGGTGGGTGGTGAGGGGGTGGTGATTAGTTGGGTGTCAGGCTTGCTTGTTCGTCTGTGAGGTTACTAGGGCAACAGGGATCGTGCGTTAGGAGTGAGCACAGTGTTTTCAGAGCAAGGGACGAGGGATTACAGGAAATATGACATGACATTCTTGGTGGACCAGACCACTCTCTCCTCCTCTATTGCGCCCGCTCCATCAGTTTCACCTTTAAAAGAATTCTCTCGTGCAGTGTAGCCCCACCTCATTCTGCAGCCTGAGTGACATTATCATCACAATCAGATGGGGGAACTCTGACATCTGACCTCTCAGCATGTGAGAGGAGGGGGTTGTGAGGGGGAAAGCCAAGCTGGCATTCGGGGAGGGGGGGGGGCTTTAGAAGATGGAGGAGTAGATGTAGGGACTGTGCAAACCTTCTCTCAACATGGGTGCCCTGCTGCTGCTTCACTTCAGCGTCCAAACCAGATCTCTTTTCCTTAGTGGTAGCCATGTGTACTGGTCATCGTCATGGGAAACTCTTCATTCCCTATAGCTTTTACTGCACATTAAGAGTGAGTGTAGTATTGTTGTGCTTAGAACCTTGACTAGTTTTTATACACTAAGAAACTATCCATTTGGAAGCATTGCTTACTGTGCCTTTTCTGTGTATATGCACATTTTGTGGACTCTTTTCATTGTTGTCTTTGCAGAGGAGGAGAAAAGCCAATCAAAACTGAATAGTCTCCAACTTGTCTGGCAAAAAAAAAAAAAGAACTAACACCAGTGTAGTGATAATGCTGAAAACCTGTTGTTGATCCAAGTGGTTCCTTCCCAAAGAAAGAGAAGACAGAGCCCAAGAGCTAGCCAACCGTCAGCATCAGCATCAAACACTCTGTGTCAAGAGGGGCTTGTCTTAAGTCAGTGGGTCCACTTTGAGTGTTGCATTACCAGCTTTTAACTCTCATCCTTAACGAGTCCAAACCTTGTCTAGACTTTCCTCGGAAATGATCTGTCAGAAGCCCTGTTTATATGTTGACTTCTAAGTGGAGCAGGTTTAGGTCACAGGCCACATAGCAAAAGCAGCATGTTAGCAGAGCAGCATCTTCATTCCTCTTACCTGTATCTACACAGAATGCATTAGGCACAGAATTAAGAGTAGGTCACCCATGTTTTGGCAGCACCTGTTATACACTTTAGTTATATGCGCAAAATGGAAGAACCTAAACTCGAAATGGAAAAGTCATATTACATAGTTTATTGAACATATATGGATCAAAATGGAAGTTGTTCTGTCACACTAACAACAAAAAAATGCAGCTGAAATACGTCATGTGCAGACAAACAGTGTTCAAGATAATGCACTGTTTTATCAGAGTATATTCACATGGAGGAGGATGTGTTGTTTCAACCACAGCTGATACCACAACTGCTTCCTCTATTGATTTTGTATGTGCGATATGTAGTCTCCTTTTTTATGTCAGTATTGGCTGGCAATTGTTAAGTTTCCAGAATTATTTTTTTTTCTGGGTGTGTTCTTTTTCATATATGAGTACAGAAACAAGATCTGAGGTGCGGAAAAACTGTAACAGTGGAGGAATGTTAGCTGACGTGGACAAACTGAAGCTTTCCAGCTGGAAATATCAGTGTGTTTGCTTTGTGAAGCCTGTAAGACGCAGAGAATGGTCTCCCCCATCGTCACATTGTATGTGTGCCTCATTTCAAGAACAGTGTATTGCATGATTATTACTTATGGGGTAAGCTGCATTAGTACTAAATTATTCCAGGGCCCAGAAGCATTACTCATGCCAAGGCATGAGTCAGGCAGCAAGCCTTGCCAAGGTGTCATTGGGCCCTTGATTGCCAAACCCAGAACATGATTGAAACTGGGCTGTACTGGGGTTGTTACAGCTCTGTCATAATTACCTTTAGTTTCTCAGCTTGAGACCTTATTTAACCTGAAGGCCAAAACATTCAATGTATTTGTGTGTGCATGCTTGGTATTACTCACACTATGGGGATATGCCCTCTTCATGGGGGCCAGATGCTTGTCCCCACCATGTCAATCACTGAATTTGAGGTTGACTTAAGGTTAGAGTTAGAGTTAAGCAAGTAGTGTTTACACAGAAGGTTAGGGTGTCCAGCAAAATAATGTGAATTAATGGAAAGTCACCTTGAGTAATGAAAAGATATGTGTGTGTGAATTTGTTTGTCCAGATGTCGTCCCGGATTCATTGGTCCTCTCTGTCAGCATCTGGATCCCTGTCATCGAAGCCCATGTCTAAACGGAGCAGCTTGCAAAAGCCAAGTGGTCAATGGGATACCACAATATTCCTGTGTGTGCCAGAGAGGGTTCAGAGGTAAACTGCGTCTATCAAACTAAGTTTTCATTAGAAAGCTCAGATCTGGGTACGAGACTGAATGTTCATACTTTAACTGAATGCAATTCACCATTGAATTTCCAGGCCAAGACTGCTCCCTCATTGACGCCTGTGCCACAAGTCCCTGTGCCAATGGGGCCCGTTGTGCCAATTGGAATAACCACTACAATTGTTCCTGCCCACCTGGCTTCCAGGGTAAAAACTGCCGCAATGACATTGATGAGTGCCGCAAGCCTGGCGTGTGCCTCAATGGCGGCATCTGCATTAACACCCATGGGTCCTTCCGCTGTCAGTGCCAACCTGGATACAGCGGGCGCACATGTGAGGTGTCCACCCTGCCCTGTGCCCCATCTCAGTGCATTAATGGTGGCACCTGTCGACAGACCAGCGACCATTCCTATGAGTGCGCTTGCCTACCAGGTAGAATAGCTCTCTATCAGCATGACAGAACACACATGCGCACACACAATTGAAATTAGAGTCAGTGTGGAACCCCATTTTCCCAGGCCCTCAGCACACCACTGAGGGCATACACATTTTCCCAGCCTTATGACATAGCTGTTAGTGTTGTTGCTGGGATTTACACTTCTGTCACAGGTCAGCTTCCTGTTTGCTATTAATAGCAGCTGATGGGAGATGGGATGGTGGGAGAGTTGAAGAGGCAGCCTTCCTTTACTCTACTCCACATTACTCTGTTCACAACAGAAGGAATTTACTTTATGGGCCTTCTGGTTTCCCACTGGGGAACTGGCAGGAAATGTCTCTTGCCAGAGAGGAAGTAATTGAAACTGTGAGAGATTATAAAACAAGCAAACACTGTGGGGAGTGCAGACCTCTGAAACAGGCGGGTGTTATGGCTTTTGCTGGCATCATGTGGGAATCATCATGTGAATATGTAAACAATCAACTGTACACTTAAATACTCTATGAACTATATTATTGTCTGTTATGCCACACATTTCTTCATGTGTGGGAAATTTGACTCTCTTTTCCGTAGAAATTTTTAGTGTCAGGGACCACTGAATGTTTAATAAACTCATGTTGTGTGGAAGTATGTCTGTCATAACTTTTTTTCCCCCTACATCTGTTTCAGGATTTGAGGGACACAACTGTGAGAATAATGTAGATGATTGTCCAGGTCACAAGTGTATGAATGGAGGACTATGTGTGGATGGAGTCAATACTTACAATTGCCAGTGTCCACCAGAATGGACAGGTAAAGCTCTATTTATCATATTTGAAATAAATTTTAAATATAGCTATCAGGATGAGTACATGTGAACCAATATGTCACATAATCTTATTAGGACAATACTGTGCTGAGGATGTCAATGAGTGTCTCATGCAACCGAACGCCTGCCATAATGGAGGTACTTGCTTCAACACCATCGGTGGGCATACCTGCGTTTGTGTGAATGGTTGGACTGGAGATGACTGCAGTGAGAACATCGATGATTGCGCCATTGCCGTTTGTTTCAATGGTGCCACCTGCCATGACCGTGTGGCATCTTTCTTCTGCGAGTGCCCAGTTGGAAAGACAGGTAAGTGAGTTTGTCACATGACACGTGGCCCTTGTAGTTGTGGTTGCTAAATTGTTCATAACTGGCATGTGTTTTCTTTGTGCTTTCTCCACAGGCTTGCTGTGCCATCTTGATGATGCATGTGTGAGTAACCCTTGCAACGAGGGGGCAGTGTGTGACACCAACCCCCTTAATGGCCGTGCCATTTGCACCTGTCCTGCTGGCTTTGTAGGAGGTGCCTGCAACCAGGACATGGATGAGTGCTCAATTGGTAGCTGTATTTTTTTTTTTTTTAACATTTGTCAATCCTGTAGTCATATGCTCTCCACTTTATCTGTGTTTATCTGTGTTTCATATACTGATCACCAGCCTTCTTCCCACAGGTGCCAACCCATGTGAGCATTTTGGCAAATGTGTGAACACAGAGGGCTCCTTCCAGTGTCAGTGTGGTCGAGGATACTCCGGCCCACGTTGTGAGATTGACATCAATGAATGCCTGTCCATGCCCTGCCAGAATGATGCCACCTGCCTGGATCGCATTGGAGAGTTCACCTGTATCTGCATGCCAGGTATTCAGATGCATTGTGTTTTTTACCACTGCCAAAAACAGAAAAGCTCATAAAGCTCATGTTAGTCTGATGTCATGCATGTGTGGTCCATAACCAAAAGCAGAATAGAACAACTGATTATTTAAACCTGACCTTCTAACAAAGTATTATCCACAGTGCTGCTATACTGGCTGCCATTGTAGACTGTTATGTAATATATTCCCATTAACATTGGGGGTATGGAGGCACCGCCCTGTTCTCAATGCACTGTACAGCCAGACAGGGTATTAGTTTGGACAAAGTGATCGTTTGGGCACTCAGCAACAAAAAAACAGTGAAACTCTCACGCACAGTCCTACATGCATCCTAGGGTTTTGGGAACTATACAAATTAGAGCTGGGAGTCGGGTCTATAGGACTTGATGTGAGAGAGAGCGAGCAGTTAGGGGGAGGAGTGTGCTGTGAATACTAATGAGGGGTAGAGTGGTGGGAATGGAGCAGAACAATAGAGCCCCTCTGTGCACCACTTTGCACCCCTCATACACACAGAGAGGGAAAGAAACCTTTTCCCAGAGTGCACCCCCTCAGATCCAGAGACAGGCCCTTCCTCTTCACCCTCCTCATCATCAGCCAGCCTGGCAAAGCTCATGTGGTGCGGCTGATTATTTCTGATTCCACGCTAGCCTGTCCCCAGGGACTGCACACTGATCCGCACTCTGTTTCACATTGATGTAGGAGCCCTCCATAGTTTGCTAATGCAGAATTTATAACATACATCTGGTTAATGGGACAGTGACTCAGGGAGAGGTAATGTTCCATGGACAGTAGGTTGTGGTGATTTCAGGTCAATAGAATGTGAACACTATAGAAGATGCTCTGGAGATTTTATGCTGCATCCTGTGGTTCAGCAGAGACCAATGTCAAAAATTCCTATTACAAAATATACATACAACAGCTTGCTGGCTTGAACTGTCATGTCCATGTATAACAAGTGAACATAGCTAATCTGTTTCAACTGCAAAAACATATTTTGAATTCAGTTTAAACTTCTGTCTTCCAGGCTACACGGGGACATATTGTGAGATTGACATAGATGACTGTGAGAGTAACCCATGTGTGAATGACGGCATCTGTCGTGACATGGTCAATGGCTTCACATGCACCTGCCAGCCAGGTAAGTCTTTTCTGACTGACTTTGATTTATGTAGTATGTATTTATTTCTATTCGAACTCAGTGACAGCAGCAACTCTAAGAACAGAATGCCAGAGTTTAAATGTCTAGAGCACGAAGGGTCAGCTTTGCTACTGCTGCCTGCTGGTGTTTAGAGCCACCACTCTTACAAAAAGGCAGGCCCAAAAGGCTGCCTGTCCTCTTGCCTGAACAAAGACGCTATTGTGACCCCCGCTCCCCTTTTCTGTGGAATGTGGAAGGGACAGCAGTCACCCTCATCCTGTCCTGGTAGTGGGTGGGGGGGAGCAGTCCTGCTAATGAGATTCTTTTCCAGGTCCGCAATTTACATCTGGGACAGACGTCCCCCCTCAGCCCCCCATCTAGCTATTGAGCCAGTGGAGCTGATGCAGGAAGGGGTTAGGGAGGGGTTCCAAAAAGAGAAAACAATCCCACCGTCTCCTCTAACCCCTCCCATTTAGCACCCCAAGCACCAACACAGAGACCATCCTGACACTGTTAATCAACTGAGCGGTGTGCTACCAATGCACCAATTCACCCCTGTCTGGGCACTGTGCCCACAGATTTCAAGCCTGCCCAGTTTCTCAAGCTTTTCAAGCTAGTATATATGAGTTTTATTATTATTTTTGGTGTTGCTGCTGCTCTTTCTTCACACATTCCATATAATTTTCTATACTATCAAACCTAGGAATTCTCATATAGACACTGTGCAGAAACAGTGGTATTGAAATTTGCCATATCCTGAAATGAGCTGTAGTTTCATAAGTTGCATTTTGTCGCCCAGATATTCCAAGTCGAAAGCATTTTCATCGTATTTTGTAGTGGTCATTTCAGCACTTAAACAACTGAGATGTTCTCAAAGCCAAACTTAGCTGGATACCTCTAACCTAGCCCTGCCCTTCTAAGATGAGATTAAGCTGCCCTGTGACTTCAGTATGGACCATTCCACTGGACCCTCTTTCTGACCTATCACCTCTATGTTTGCATGTCCCAGGGTTTACTGGCACCATGTGCCAGATAGACATAGATGAATGCGCCAGCACACCCTGCCAGAATGGAGCAAAATGCTACGACCGGCCCAATGGGTTTGAGTGCCGCTGTGCTGAAGGTAAGGACTTTTGTACCTTAGTAGTTGTCAGTGGATGGTTGTTACACAGCTCAAGATGTCTTCCTTGGCATAGGAGAACAGATGCGCCTTAACCACTTGTTGGGATGTGTCTGGTCTTTGTTAAGTGTTCAGTGTTTTGGGGGGTCACCTATTTCTCTGGATGTCTGCTGGCCAAGCAGACTGATTTGAGGCCCCTAATCCCCCTCTTTCCCTCATTGGCTCTCAGGATCATGGGGTCACTGAGGACCAGCATTTGCCAAGAAAGGAGCCCTGGTCATCACCTCGACATCTGTTCATTTGTTAAAACCCCCACACAGCACCTTATGCTGCATCTTAACTTTCATTCCTTTACATTGACTCATGTTCACATTTGATTACAAGCCACGATGTAGTGAGCTGTGGTAAATTCTATCTATGTCTATCTGCATGTCTATCACAAAGGTTGCATGTATGAGATGACTGTGTAGACATTGATATTTAATATGTTTGTTTGGATGTCTATGGTGGAGCCTGCTTCATTGTTTCAGTGGCCAGCTGCTTGGTATTCCCTGTGTTTGTGGGCCCCTTCTGTTGAGTGAAGTGGCCCTTTTTGACGTGGCGCAGTCTATTGTTCCTCTTGCTACTGGGAACAAAAGCATGGCTGGGAGGCCTCAGCCCAGCATTGCACTACACACATACCACACTTACTTGCCTAACGCACTGTCGACACGGAAACCATGGTGATCAGAACCCGAAACTGTAGACGTTTTTATGAAGAAAAATGGGAAACAGACACAGGAGGTTCCATAAAATGACAAATGATTTGAGAAAAAGAGGAACATAATCCAGAAAAACTGAAAATGACAAATAGAATTAAAAAAAAAAGAGAAATGTGTTTTACGATAGAAAGGGGACAGTCATCATCACAAGATCGGAGCTCTGTTGCCTCAGCATTAGGGATGGGGCTGTATCTCTGTTGCTTTGTAATAATGAGTCCTCTTTTTCAATTTTCTGACAGTGGTTTGGTTATAGGCAAAAGGCGCGCGCACACACACACACACGCACACACACACACACACACACACACACACACACACACACATATATATATATATATATACATATGTGTGCAATACAGTCTAGTGCAAATTATCAATAACAAATAAATAAAATAACTCTGGTTGACATTTAACACACTAAAAAACTGTCGGTGTCCATTATGCTCACATTATCTGCTATCACAGTAATGTTGTACTGTCCAACTCCCATTCCAACCAGCCAGTTTCAGGACTAAACTGCAGCATTAGCTCCTGTGTGTAACACACTTTCAGCTCTAGTGCAGAAATCTAGTCTGAGTACACGAGAAGTGTTTTTAATGGAACTTTGTATTTCAGCTTTAGCACTGTGAGCAACTTTCTAGCTAGAGAAAGTGGCTATAGGCCAGTTGCAAAGAAATTACAAATTGCTTTTACCCTTAAGAGTCGCTGATCACTTCAACGTGACCAAATGACATCGCTTATTCAAGACAAGATGGTATAAAAACAAAGCTACATCGAGCTGTGCCGTCAACTTATGTTGAAAGTGCTGGCTTGAAACTTTATTCCAGTTTTTGTTTGACATTGATAGTTCAAGTAAAAACGGAATTAAAAAATTATTCACAAAAGTGTAATACTTTGCAAATGTTTCACAAATATTTTCGTTACTTTTTGTTTGTTTTGAAGGACAGAGATGACAAGAGATATTATGGAAGTTTACATAAGTTTAGAAACTTTGCAGTTGTGGAAGCTTAGAAAAGTTTAGAGACTGAGTTGTGAAATATTAGAAAGCTTGGAGTTGAAGTCATGGGTTTCCTTTGTAAAATTAAGTGATTGCTAAACTTAGAAAAAGCTACAAATCTGTTTTGCGACTTGGAGAAGAATGATCCTGATGGTCATTTGTTTGAGCTGGATTGACTGCATCTGATGAAACTGAAGACCTGTCTTGTTTTGAACAGCGGGAGGTAAGATAATAAATATTTATTCTTCTTGTTAATATTTATTGCTTTTTCTTATTACTCTATATGGAAGCTTTGTGCACTATTTTATATCTGTAGGTATATTGTAGTTGTAAACTCCTCTCATATATATATATTTCAATATTTTGTGAATGCAGTGTCCTTACCTTGAAAATCTCAATTTTATATGTGTTATTGTCATGCAGAAAAATGATGAGCAGCCACCTTTGTACACAGCCACATCAAAAAGCACACAGAGGGCCAGACTGAGGCTGACATGGACAAAGGAAAGGAGTGGGATTCAAACCAGGTCCAGATCTACACTGGCTCAGGCAGCAGAGCTGAGCTCTGTTAGTTCCCACTAACAGGATTTATCTTGTAAATAGTTTGATGCATGGCATGTATTCAAATTCTATTTCTAATTGTGTACATACAATGTTTTGAGGAGAAGTAAAGCTAAAAAGAAAAAAATGCATATAGCAACGTTTCTATTTCTCATAAATATATAGTTTGATTTTTGTCTCAGTTTTAGACTGTATATAATGTATATGCTGTATTTGCACTATGTGGGAAACCCTCACTATCTGGAAGTGCAAAACATGCCATGTAATATTGTCTATTTGTGTACATGTTTTTAAGACTTGCATAGCTGAAAGAAACACCTGTGGCTTTACCTGCTTTTTGTTGTAAATACAGACATATATATTTTGACATTTACAATTTGTTTTTACATTTTTAGCATGTTTGTGTTTTTCAGGATAAAAATAATTTTCCAACTCAGATTTTATGTATTTTGTGTGTTTTTTGGGTCCAAAGTATGTCAAAATGAAAAAATAACTGTCAAGTCAGATAGGTAAGGTTGTGATGAAACATGGGATACCAAACTTGGGCACGGTAAACATTTTTTAAGGTTGAATATAAAGGTAAAATCAAACATTGTAAAAACAGCGTAAATTACCCACAACTCCTAAGGGTTAACTCAGAAACAGGAATGTGGAAGAGGGGTAGAACATTATCTCGGTGGTGTTGTTTGGTCCCCTGACAGATTTTAATGTGTGTCCTTTTCCTTTGTCATGATTTTATGGTAGCAGCAGAGATGAGTGCTCATGTTGGTTGTGCTAGAGGTTGTTGACAGCCTTATCATGTTGCACAGCTTACAGATCACTCTTATTTTCTCCACATTTTACAGTAAGGCCAAAATACTGCTACACTATGACTTCAGTGCAAGTGGAGCATTTTTACTTCTGCATTAGTTGCAAAACTCTGGTTTGTAATTAAAAGCGACTGCGCCCTCTTCAGCACCAAAAATGGAATAGGCCAGGGGTGGGCAACCCTGGTCTTCGAGGGCCGCTCTCTTTGTTTTCCAGCTATCCCTGTCCTACCCACTGTTAATTACTTATATCAGGCATGTTCAGTTAATGAGAAGCTGGATGATACCTCAGATGAGGATGGAACGGGGAGAAGACAAATTGAATTGACATCTTACAGGATCTGAATGACTGATCACACCTGATCCAGGTACCCAAGAGTGGGAAGAGCAGAAATAGTTGGAAAACAAGGAGAACAGTGGCCTGCAAGGAACATGGGTTGGAAACCCCTAAAACAGACAATGAAAAATGTGTGAGATGGACTCTAGACAGTTACTAACTTCTGTTCTGTTATCATAATGGCAAAACAGTGCTTATTGTAACAGGATTACATAATACATATTGTTAGACCAAGTGATACAGTTTGTGCTGATTTTGTTTTGTGATAAATCGACTTGTGACTTACTTACCTTTGATTGATCTCAATTTATGCTTCTCCTCTCTAGGTTATGAAGGAACACTTTGTCAGAGTAATATTAACAACTGCCAGCCAGACCCATGTCACCACGGCACGTGCATCGACGGCATTGCCAGCTACACCTGTAACTGTGACGCTGGCTACACAGGGTACCGCTGTGAGAACCAGCTCAATGAGTGCCACAGCAACCCCTGTCAGAATGGGGGCAAGTGTGTCGACCTGGTAAACAAGTACATCTGTCAGTGCCAACATGGCACCTCAGGTAGGAGGAAAAACTTCAAAAACACATAATCAGTCTTTGTTAATTCAAAGTTCCAATTAATCACATTATAAATGAATAAAAGATAAAACTAAAATGTATATAGAATGTTCCTACAAACCTAATCCAAAAACTCAAACTCCTTTGTCACCACAGGCACCAACTGTGAGATAAACTTTGATGATTGTGCCAATAACCCATGTGACTATGGCATCTGCAAAGATGGAATCAATCGCTATGACTGTGTCTGCAAACCTGGCTTCACTGGTAAGGCCCTCTGAAAATGAAACCACAAATGAAATAAGACGATTTGAAAATGTTGACAAACACACTTGATTCGCATATCTCTCCTGCCAGGTCCCAAGTGTAATGTGGAGATAGATGAGTGTCTGTCTAGCCCCTGTAGAAATGGAGGAACATGTGTGGATGAAGAAAATGGATTTCATTGCCAGTGTCCTGAGGGCTTTAAGCCCCCTTACTGTTACTCCCAGGTGGACGAGTGTGGCAGCAGTCCATGTGTCCATGGCGCATGCAGGGATGACATCAACGGGTATGAAATGTCACAGTTTATAATGACATGGTTAAGTGAGATCAAGGAGAATCTTGACATATAACCACATTACACCATAACCACACATCCAACAGGTTTCAACTTGTATATTAATTAGTTGGTTATTATTAAAATGATCATTGGCTACTCCTGTATTTTCAGTTACCGCTGTGACTGTGAACCTGGATGGGTGGGGAAGAACTGTGACCTGGATAGGAACGACTGTTTGCCGAGTCCCTGCCAGAATGCTGGAACATGTATCGACCAGCTCAATGGCTTCATCTGCAAGTGTCGTCAAGGCTTCAGAGGTGAGAGGGTGGCATAGTAGCAAATCACACAATAACTGATTTCAACATCATAAAGTACATAAAAAGAGAAATACAATATTTTTTCTACACACACCAGCTCATTTACCTTTACCCTAAATAGTAGTCATCTACCTCCCCCTAGTGGTGTATTAAAATGTGTAGATACATTCACCAATATCAAACCAGGTCTCACGTTCATCACAGTTCAGTTCTGTAATGTTTTATTGACTTCTCTGCCCCCTCTGACAGGAAACCTCTGCCAAGTGAACATCAATGAATGTGCATCCAGTCCCTGTCTGAACAAAGGCACCTGTGTGGATGGCGTGGCAAGTTTCACCTGTCTGTGTGAGCTTCCTTACAGTGGACCCACTTGTGCTGAGGTCCTCACACCGTGCTCCCCTAACCCCTGTGCCAACCATGCCATCTGCACCCACACACCAGATTATCTGGGCTATCAGTGTAACTGCCAGCCAGGGTGGCAAGGTAAGAAAGTGACTGTTCAGTTATTGTGTCTGAAAGCTTACAGAAAATATTAGTGCATGTGAATTTATTTAGTTAATCTTATCGTTCCCTTCTCTTACATTCTTCAGGCCAACTGTGTAACATAGATGTGAATGAATGCATCTCCAACCCCTGCAAGAACCGCGGGACTTGCACTAATACACTTGGGGGCTTCCTGTGCTCCTGCAGAGCTGGATATACTGGGCTGACCTGTGAAACAGACATCAATGACTGTGCTCCTAGTGAGTTGCCATGTAACCTTAGCATGCTGTGTTCCTGTAATTCTCTGATGCTGTCAGACACGATACCAGGTCCATGTACATTTACTGTATTTGACCAAAGTAACCTCTCATTTTCTTCCATCAGATCCATGTCTTAGTGGAGGTTCCTGTACCGATGGTATCAACTCTTACCACTGTAGCTGCCTGCCAGGTTTCACGGGGCCCCGCTGTGCTTTAGAGGTCAATGAATGCCAGAGTTCGCCCTGCAAAAATGGAGGCACTTGCACCGACTATGTTAACTCCTACACTTGCACCTGTAGGCCTGGCTTTACTGGAATCCACTGCGAAACCAACATCCCTGATTGTACTGAAAGGTGAGTATGTGTCACAAATGTTTGTTTGTTTGCAAGCAAGTTGTGCCTTATCAAGTTGCTTTATAATTACATGTATATAAGTACATTTAAACCCTTATTTTTACCTATCCACAGTTCTTGCTTCAATGGAGGGACATGCACAGATAAAATCAATGGGTATTCATGCACGTGCCGCTCAGGCTTCACTGGCTCCCACTGCCAATACGAGGTCAACGAGTGTGACTCCCAGCCCTGTCTTAATGGAGGCATCTGTCAGGATGCCCTAGAGTCCTTCCGTTGCTCCTGCCCCAAGGGCTATGCTGGCAACCGCTGCCAGGTACAGACAATTCTGAAGGGTTTTATTAAGGCTTTGAGTCTTTACAAAGGCTATACAAATAAAATTGAATTGAATTGAATTGAATTTACACCTTAATATATTTGGACTAATAAATGCTACCTCTTGCCTACTTAGACACCAGTTGACTGGTGTAGACGCTCATCTCCTTGCCAAAATGGAGGACGCTGTCGCCAAAAAGATGCTTCCTTCATCTGCGAATGTACCAACGGCTGGTCTGGACGTTACTGTGACATCCCTAGGGTCTCCTGTGAGACAGCTGCTCGCCAGAGAGGTATTTTTAATTTCTGTACATGACGATATTTGGCCTCTTGGTCTGTGTTTGTATTGTGACCAAGTAATTTAAGTAAAATTTTCTCCTATATCTTCAGGGCTCCAGACTGATGAGCTATGCCACCACGGTGGTCACTGTGTCAATTCCGGGAATACCCACTATTGTAAATGCCCTGCTGACTACACTGGGAGCTACTGTGAAAGCCAGGTGGACCACTGTGAAGATAAACCATGCCGCAATGGCGCCACCTGCAGGGGATATGTGGGAGGGTATCAGTGTGATGTAAGTCTGTTGCTTTCATAATGTTATGCATTTGTTAGATTTCAGTATTCACACAGTCCTTCATCACAATTGTGGACATTATGTAACTGTCATATGTCTTTACAGTGCATGCCAGGCTATACTGGGCAGAACTGTGAGATAGAGATCAATGAGTGCCAGTCTCATCCTTGCCAAAATGGGGGCACCTGCATCGATCTGGTGGGACACTACATTTGCTCCTGCCCCCCAGGCACACTTGGTATGCAAGTACATACTCTACAAAAACCTGTACTACACTGTACCACACAAAAGTAAATATATAATAATATATAATTATGTTCTCTAAAGGCGTTCTCTGTGAGATCAATGAGGATGACTGTGCCCCATCTCTGGGGCTGCGAAATGCACCTCCCAAGTGCTTGAACAATGGCACCTGTGTGGACAGAGTGGGGGGATACCGCTGCAATTGTCCACCTGGGTTCACAGGAGAAAGATGTGAGGGGGACATAAATGAGTGCCTCTCTAATCCCTGCAGTCCTTCCAACAGTCTTGACTGCATCCAGCTGCCCAATGATTACCAGTGTATCTGCAAGCCTGGCTTCACAGGTTAGACAACTTCCAGCAGCTGCTGTTGGCATCTCATGTGTAAAGTACTCTCATCCAATACTGTCAATTACAATCAATGTTTTTTTGTTTTGTTATTTTTTAGGTCGAAGATGTCAGAACAGATTCAGTGTATGTGAGTCTCAGCCTTGTCAGAATGGAGGAGCCTGTTCTATATCCAGCAGCTCTGGGTTGGGATACACCTGCACATGCCAGCTTGTAAGTTCAAAGTCACATTAAGGGTTGTAACTTCAGTTTGTGCATTACAGCTTTTTTGTTTATGTGTTGAAGTTCACAACCTAATGATATGTCTATTTATAGGGTTATACTGGCCCCAATTGTGAAAGAAGCATGTCATGTCGGGAGCTGTCCTGCTATAATGGAGGTAGCTGTGCAGTTACAACAAGGGGGGCACGTTGCACCTGCCTTCCAGGTTATGGTGGGCCCCAGTGTCAGCATCGCAGTAATGAAGGGTGCTCCTCACAGCCCTGCCAGAATGGAGGATTGTGCACTGAAGAGACCAGTTTCCCGTTCTTTCATTGCCAGTGTCCCATTGGCTGGACAGGTAAACGGTGCGAGCAGAACACCAGATCTCCCCCTGCACCTTCATGCCCTCTGGCAGACTGTCATGGCAAAGCAAATGATGGTGTTTGCGACAAGGAATGCAACACATTTCCTTGTCGCTGGGATGGCGGTGACTGTTCTCTAGCAGCAAACCCCTGGGCTCGTTGTGCAGACCCTCGCTGCTGGCGTGTCTTTAACAACAGTCAGTGTGATGAGTCCTGCAACAACCCTGACTGTCTGTATGACAACTTTGACTGCAGGAACAAGGAGAAAGTTTGCAAGTAAGTTTACTTTTACCAAATTGCAGGATTACCCATGCTTTTTATGTACTGTGCTAAGAACGACTAAGTTAATAATTTTGTTTCTGTTGCTTCCAGTCCAATATATGAAACCTACTGTATTGACCACTATGCGGATGGACAGTGTGACCAGGGCTGCAACACAGAAGAGTGTGGCTGGGACGGCTTGGACTGTGCAGCGAAAGTTCCAGAAGACCTTGCTGATGGTGTTTTGGTTTTGGTAGTCCTACTACCTCCAGATGAGCTCCTCCGCACCAGTACAGCTTTTCTGCAGAAATTAAGTGCCATCTTGCACACTACACTGCGCTTCAGGCTGGACCACAACGGAAAAGCCCTCATCCGCCCCTACACGCGCCGAGAGGCACGCCTTAAGAGGGAGCTCCAGCCTGAACAGGAGGTCATTGGGTCAGTCAGGCATGCAGTAAACATAAAAACATGAAGTTCTTCTTGTAGATTGTACAATACATTAAAAACCTGCCTTTCTACTGTTCCTATAGCTCCATAGTATACCTGGAAATAGACAACCGCCTGTGCTCTCAGGGCTCTGAGGACTGTTTCCCTACAGCTGACAGTGCTGCAGAGTACCTGGGAGCCTTGTCAGCAGTAGATATGCTCCGCTTCCCATACCCCCTCAAAGAAGTTCGTGGTGAGTGTGGATACTAAAACACACAAAAGGACTAGTAAGATTAATCAGGGCGTAAATACTGATTCACTACTTTCTTCTTGCTACAGGTGAAAAGATAATTGAACCTGACCCCCCAACCAAGCTGATGTTAGTGGGGATAGCTTCTCTTTTCCTATTAGTGATCCTTGTGATAGGCATGTTGATTGCGCGTAGAAAGAGAGAACACAGCACCCTTTGGTTCCCTGAAGGCTTCTTCCTTAAGAAGGAACCTAGCAGCAACAAGAACCGCAGGGAACCCGTTGGCCAGGATGCTCTTGGAATGAAGTAAGTAAATGTTAACACTAATGGTGTATTTTGAGAATGAACTGCTTTAGCAATATGTTTTGGAATTGCCTAAGAAATGCTTTCCAATTTAATTTGTATCCTTATGATAACGTTGTTTAATATATTAATCTCTAAACAGACACATGCCAAAAACAGTGGAGGAATCTCTCCTTGGAGATCACAGTGACCAGTGGATGGACTCAGACTGCCCAGAGGCAAAGAGGCTCAAAGTCAGTTACACAACTTCTTTACATATATCAATTGTCCTAAACAATTTAAATACATAGAACTATGTATATGAACAGTATGTCAGCCTGCATTTAAAGTAATGAAATTTAATTTTCTTGTTCTGTGAGTTCAGGTTGAGGAACCAAGTATGCTCTCAGACAGTGAAGATGCAGTGGACAGCAGACAGTGGACCCAGCATCACCTTGCAGCTGCAGACATTCGTGTGCCACCCACGATGGCCCTCACCCCACCTCAAGGAGAGTTTGAAAGTGACTGCATGGATGTTAATGTCAGAGGCCCAGGTTGGTCAGACTGAAACTGTGATTTTACTATTCATATTGTATGTTCTTACCCTTTGTTTGGTCTGTCATGTTGAGCCCTTTAATAGACGTAAACTGACCCATGCCTATTTTTATCTCCTACCAGATGGATTTACACCTCTGATGCTGGCATCATTCTGTGGAGGAGGATTAGAACCTGAGGTAGCAGAGGAGGAGGAGAATGAGGAATGTTCAGCCAACATCATCTCTGACCTAATCTACCAAGGTGCATCCCTTGGTGCTCAAACAGACCGTACTGGTGAGACAGCGCTCCACCTGGCTGCTCGCTATGCCCGTGCTGATGCTGCAAAGAGACTGCTGGATGCCGGGGCAGACGCCAACGCTCAGGACAACACAGGACGTACCCCACTACATGCCGCAGTAGCTGCAGATGCACAGGGTGTCTTCCAGGTAAACTAACATAAAAACATACTGTTATTGTATAGGGCCACATAAGTGCTAGAAATGACAGTAGCCTATTTTTGCACACCTATTATATGTTAAACTCATTCTTCACCATCTTTCTAGATTCTGATCCGAAACCGGGCAACGGATCTTGACTCCCGGATGTATGATGGCTCCACTGCGCTCATCCTGGCTGCACGTCTGGCAGTTGAGGGCATGGTAGAGGAGCTTATCACTTGCCACGCAGATGTCAATGCAGTTGATGAACTGGGTAAGTGTGTGTGATTTCTTTTACCCACGTGAGTGTCCTGATGCAGATATGATAGTTTTGTGATAATCTTTACTGAAACCACAGATATGTAATTTAATTTTTGTTGTCTTTTAGGTAAATCTGCCTTACACTGGGCTGCTGCTGTTAATAACGTAGATGCCACTCTTGCCCTGCTGAAGAATGGTGCAAACAAAGATATGCAAGATCTCAAGGTATGACATCCACGTACACTTTCAGCATGGCTTAAATGGAGTTAGAATTGCATCTAACACATCTGCTGTTTGCTTTGTTGCTCCTTTTATGTTTTCAGGAGGAGACCCCTCTGTTTCTTGCAGCCCGTGAGGGTAGCTGCGAGGCTGTGAAGGTGCTGCTGGCCCACTTTGCAAACAGAGAGATCACAGACCATATGGACAGGTTGCCAAGGGATATTGCGCAGGAGCGTATGCATCATGACATTGTTCAGCTTCTTGACGAGTACAATACAGTAAGAAGTCCCCAGGGTCACGGAGGGGCTGGACACCACCTCACAGGGGGGCACACTCTGTCTCCTCTTATGTGTCCTCCCAGTGCCTTCCTGCCTAGTCTGAAGAACACCCCACAGGGCAAGAAGAACCGTCGGCCTGGGGCTAAGGGTTCTAGCCTTGGAGGCCAACATGCTGCCAGTCTGAAGGAGTCTGTCAAGGCCCGCAATAAGAAGCTGACCTTGGACATGCAGAGTGCCTTACTGGAGAGCTCAGTTACCTTGTCCCCAGTTGACTCACTGGACTCACCCCATGGGGGAGCTAGCAATGCTGGTTACATCACCAACCCCACTTCCCCAGTGGCCATGCAGTCACCAGGGCTCTTCCACTCCTCTATGTCTGTTCCAAGCACCCCAATGGTACATAATAGCATGTTGGAAGGAGGTGGCCCCTTTGCTGTGTCTCTAGCCCAGCTCAGTGACCTGGGAGCTGGAGGAATGTCCTTGCAGGGACGTGTCTCTATGGCTTCGGATGTCAACCATGGCTATGTGTTGAGTTCAGGCCAGATGGGGCTAAACATGGGTATGGTCAGTCCTGTCAGTGTGCCCTTTGACTGGCACAACCGGATGCCCCCCTCCTCCCAGTGTAGTCAGCAAGTGATGAATCTTGTGCAGAGTAGTCAGGCAGGCATGCACCCCCAGAGCCCAGCCATGCAGCAGCAGAACATGCTGATGCACCAACAGCAGCTCTATCGTAATCCTATGCTGCAGCCCACACCTGTTACCTCTACACCTACTATCAGTCCAGTCAAGCTGCCCTCCATTGCTGAGCAACAGCAGCAGCAACAACAGCCGCAGCCACAGCTTATCAACCACGCCATCACCAACCAACAGAGCACAGCCCGCATGAGCACCTCCACCCCACCTACACCCCAAACTAGTGTCCCCAATCCAACATCCTTCTTCCAGCAGCAACAGCTGCCTCAGCAACCCTCTCAACCCCAGCCTGCTGCTCAGCCCCCCCAGGCAGCCACATCAGCATCTCAGCCCACTCAGGCTCTGCCCTCCCAGCCTAGTAGCAGCACTGCAGGAACAGAAGATTACCCAACCCCTCCCTCACAGCACAGCTACTCATCTGCACTAGATGCCACACCCAAGCATTACCTCCATTTGCCCAGTGAACATCCCTACCTGACCCCCTCCCCAGAGTCTCCTGAGCCCTGGTCCAGCCCTTCTCCTCACTGTGTCTCTGATTGGTCAGATTCCACACCCAGTCCAGCTGTTGCTGGCCCTGCTCAGACCCAAATTACTCAAATCCCAGAGGCCAATGGCAAGATGCAGGTGTTTGCATGAAGACCCCATGGCCTCTGCATGAAAAAGGACCTGGGGTGAAAGAATTTGTGGACTGGCTCTTGGGCCTGTCTGCGTTTCTATGTGTCAGCCTGTTTCCAAGATTTTCATTGGATTTGGATTGACTGTTTATCGCAAGGACCGTCTGCTAGTGATTTTTGCAGAGAAAAAAAGTAAAGGGAAATGTGTGTTGTCTGAAAAAACTGCAGACAATTTAATGAAGTAATTCTGTCACAGATGGACTTGTTTTTATTATAAAAAAAAAGTATATGAAGAAACCAAGTCTTTCATTTCAAAGACTTAGGGACGCTCTCCTCAAAACTAACAAACATTTTAAAAAAAGTAGATAAAAAAGTAAAATGTTGAAGGGAATTCATTTATTTTTATTTATTGTTTTTATCACTCTGAACTCCTTTTTTAGGTATTTCACCCGTTTTCTGTCCTAGCTTCTCACATAATGTGCCATCCCCTCTTATTTTATGTGGACCGCCTACATTTCTAATTTTAGTCATTGTGGCCAGTGGTGAAATAAAGGAATATAATTCATTATTCAGAACATAACAGAGGAAGAAACAGGAATTTTGACCTTGATTGATATTTATTTAGGCAAACAGCTGCTGATAAAGATGATAAACTGATTCTATAAAATATATATAAGAGTTGTTCAGCAGTAGTAATGTGTTCCAATTTGATTGAATTGTGGTAATTAATTACTTTCGATGTGAGTATAATAAGAATGTAGATGGATGTGTCTGAAGCACTTGAAGTGACCGGCTTCATAGGGCAAGTGTGGGTCAAATCCAACATTTAACTACAATGGCTATTTATAATGTATGGGTGGAATTTAATACATGGCAAATTTACTTATTCACACACTACATGAGGAGAGAAGAATTGAAGGTTTAATGCTCCCATTATAACTGCAGCCTCTCACTGACGTTACAGGACTCTTACCTCCAACAGCACTGCCAGCCCTGATACCTTCAGTTTTGAAGCTTGTTTTCATTCACTTTCAGAAATTGTTTTTTAAAAAAATTGTTTGCCTATAAAATCAGCCTCTCACTGCCTTTTTTAGTTTTATTTTTAATTTCTGTTTGTTCCAGTTGTTTTATATTCTGTATATTTGTGGAAACCATGGATAATTTTTTTTTTTTTTTAAATATCATTTCGGATGTACTAAGCTATGCTTGTCAGCTGCTATTTTATATCACTCTTCCCTGCAAACATTCCTACATTTTTACCTGTTGAGTCTGGACACTGTGCCTTTCAGTGGTATCTGATACAAAATAAAGCCAGATGACAGATGACAGGTAGAAGTATATTTTGTTGAGCCTGCGTCATGTCCTTCGTCGGACTGAATGGAAACATTCCTGGACTATCTGCGTCGGTGTAGGTCACACTGACGCTCACACTTTGTCTCTAGTAGTGTCCGTGGTGGAGAATGGTCAGTGTGAGGGTGGGCTGCTGGGCTGTGACTGCTTATGCCCTGTCACTCCTGAGGGAGGTCTTTTATGGCATGCAGTGGGACAGTTCCCTTGCATCTACAGTAGCTTCCAGTCCAGAGGCCGTGGAGTTGCATCATAAGATGATTGTTGGAAGATATGGAAATTAAAAACACTACTATGTAGTGCTGCACCCTTTAACTTTTTTTTTTTTTTTTAAATTCTGAGATGACACTCCCAGTCATCCAGCTAACACCTTGTGTAACGCCTGACCAACTCTTTATCTTGACAAGACCTTACGACAGAGGTCATCATGTCCTTAATATACTGTGGATGTTTCAGGACAAAGTCCTTTGCTAATAGTAGAATTTTACATTTTCATATTGTGACATCAGGAAAAAATGACTAGGCCTCCACTCATAGCTACTACTTTTGTGGTGGCCTAACACCACCCCTCATTGTGTCATAGACTGAGTTTATATTTCATTGTTGTTTATCCAGTGGACTCAGCTACTGTTCGGTCAAACCTAGGAAAGATGTTGTTCACTGTCCAGGTCAAATTTTACTTACATTGTAAACTGATTTTTTTGTTTGTTTGTTTTTTTTTTTTTTTATACATAACTGATCTTTCAAATTCACTACCAGGTCACACTAAATGTTTTGTACATTTCAACCTCCCAATTTCAGTTTGTAAATATGTTTTTTCTGGGTAGATCTTTGCTTGAGAAGTCTTACTTTTCTAAAATGATTGCTATGTACTAAAAAGGACAAAAATAAAATGTACTTCATTTAGCATTATTCGGAGCTAAGACTGTGACTGATATTTTATTGGTCTTGTGTTATTAGAACAGTCATTGATATTTTCTATCATTATTAATTTTAATACTTGTTTAAAAGTAGTTCAAAATCATTGTACATAAAAAGTTTTCCACAGTTTTTCTTTCTAAGGTCAAAAGTTGTAAAATAAGTTACTTATAATAAAAACTGTAGGGAACTACATTTTTGTGTCCTCGTGTTCAGTGATTGTTTCTTATTGTGTAGGTTGTTAATTTACTTACCGATAAACATAAGATGTGCCTAAAATGAAGCCTTCAGTAAAAACAGCCTGTAATGTTACAAATTCAGTCCAATACAGACAGTCTACAGTGAGTGTTATCTTTATGACTCTTATATTTAATAATTAGTTTAGTAGATTTTTAAAATTCTGGTAGTATTTTGCGTTCCTATATCCAGCTCATGAGGAATCACTGCTATTTTTGTAGTTACTATCTCACACAGACAGCAGACAGACGCCTTTCTATGGTCTGATCCATGTTCAGTGCTGCCCAGAAGTAAACGTCTGTCAACCTAATGAAGGATATTATATTTTAAAAAACAGTGAGTTATAGTTACTAGAGTGAATGACTGTCTACACATCTTATTTCTTCTCTGCTTTCCTCTGCAGGATGCGCAGCACCCCAAGAGTAGCATTGAACACAACGTCATGTTTGAAGATCATCTTATAGAAAGTGTCCAGGGGCAGTCGGCCGGTTGGATCTGCATGCTTCAGCGCAGTCATGGGCATGTAAAGGCGGTTGGTCTGGTGACGCAGAGGAGGCTCCTTGGCTGTGATCACTTTGACTGTTTGCTGAGTGATAGAAATAAAAGGACTTCGTCATTATGCATTTTCACTAAAGGTCAGTAACTTTTGGTGACTTTAAGGTGAAATAGAAATATAACTGTCACTTGCCTCTGCCACTTCTTCTGGTGTCTGGCCTAATGAGATAAAGACCTTTTTTGAGTAAGGCAGGTAAACTTCACGAAAGATTTTAGCAGTCTCCTCATCTGTCCCTGATAGATCCATCTTCTCAGCATCTTCATAGACTTTCCTTTCAAACTCTGTCACCACAGGGCCAGGTTCCACTAGAGTCGTCCTGATGGGAGAAATATAAAAAAAGACACATATACATCCACTGTTCTTTTCTAGTCAACTACTTATTTTTAGTTGTAGGTATGAAGAGGCTGCATTAGATCGTTGAAGCAAATGTATTTTTCAGGATATAAAATCACTTGATGTTAAACTTCATTGCTTGCACTGCCAGACTTTCACAAAATCCTTCCACAGCGAATTTGGAGGCAGAGTAGACATCATTGAACAGAAGCCCTGTGTAGAAATAGAAGGAAATCTGTTACGTCTTAACCCTCTTTTAAGTGTTTGCATCTGTTGTAATGTTACTGATGCAAACACACCCTGTAACCCCATGACACTGCTCATCACCACAATATGGCCACTCTGCCTCCGCTTCATGTCAGGCAACAGTTCTTTCAGCAGCCGCACCAGCCCAAAGAAGTTGGTGTCAAAGAGCTCCTGCATGGCAGCAATACTTTGGCACTCCAGTGGTCCAATCATGCCAACACCAGCATTGTTCACTAAAACAGCAAAGTATCCTACATTATTACTCCATATGCTTAAAATAACTAAAAAAAAAGTGTCTTTCAGTGTGAGAGCAAACAGACCAAGAACATCCACGCATCTGTCCGGCAGGCTGTTGACACACTCTTTGATGGAGGCTTCACAGCAGGCATCTAACTGTTTGATTTCCAGGGTTTTGTTTAAGGAGTCACCTGCTGCTTTCTCCAAGGGCCCCCGTTTTCCAAGGTCCCTCATTGTGGCAACCACTGCCTCAGAGAAACAACAGATACACTGTAGTTGTGGTTATTTGTGTTATGTTGTTGTTGGTTAAAGAGGGTGAATACCTGACCTTTAAACCTTCTAAGCTCATCCTTGGCCAGCCGCGCTGCCACAGCTAAACCAATGCCAGACGAACATCCTGTCACCAGCACCCTCCTGGTCCCCATGGCTGTCTGACCTCTGACCTCAAGGCTCAGGAGGATCCTGACTGGTGAGTCAAAAATAGTTTAGTAGTTCAGTTATTCATTTCTTACTTTGCCTTGGCTGATATTTGCAATGTCACATTTCCTTGATGATGATAAAATAATAAGAAGAATTTAGGCTGTCTTGTCCTACCATAGTCAGTGTGACGTAGTTTATAGGTATTCAGTTATAGGATTGTAGCTCCTGATGATGGAAAATTCATTTAACTTTGAATAAAACGACACAAAAACACAAACTTTCCATACAAAATATATTTTCAAAATAGATATAATATATATTGTAGAATATTATTTCAAGACCTCTGCAGAACAATATTTTGAATAAGAATTAGTCACTTCCCATCACTGTAAACAACGACGAGACCACAGAGGATAAATGAGGTCACTACAAATACAGACCCTGTAAATCCCCGACAGGATGAGTTCGCCACAACAATGTCCAGCCTCGGATGCCTCTAGGTTTTTTTGTAGGCCGTGAAGAAGCCAACCAACCTGTGGAGCGACCAGCGCGTCCTCCACAGCCGCAGATCTGAGGAAATGAGACTGTAACAAACTGGTGGATCGACAAAAAGCAGCGTGCAGACTAGAGAAACACGATCAACTCACAACGGGACATGAGGCTACATAAGCCCAGCGATTAGCCTAAACGGGTCAAATTGACCGACTCAGTATGTGGGAGTTGTAGTTCTTTAAATGATCAAATATTACATTACGAATTACAGTAGTACTATATGCGTAATAGTAGTATTTGCGTCCTTCCCAAAACCGAATAACGATGATAGTTATGGTAATTATAATAATCCATAATTAATAGAAGTATTACACACAATGATGTTACTGTTTTTTTAGAAACATAATTATTATTATTATTTCACATAAGTAATATTGATCTTACTGTAATAACAACTATAGATATAAAATATGCTTATTTAGTTTAGCAGTTTCTCACTATGACCACTGGATGTCACTATGCACTAAATGCATTATTATATATTATGTACATTTAACTGAATCATTAGGTCAATATAAAGATCAAGATGCACTACGTAGTTTGAAAACATCAGATTTTTCCAGTTAGTCAGAAGTAAAGGGTTAACTGGTCTGGCAGACCCAAAGCCACAACAGCACAGTCTCCAGACTTAAACCCCATCGAGCTGGTTTGGGATTAACTGGACAGAAAGGTGAAAGCAAAGCAACAGTCACATTTGTGGGAACTTCTGCAACAGTGTTGGGAAGAGCTTTCTGAGTAATATTGATATTGTAGAGAGAATACTACAACTGTGTCCAGCTGTTGTGCTCACAGATTTATATACTCATACCTGGCAACATTCGAGAAATCTTCATGTTTAATGTTCATATATAGTCCTTTATGGTAACACACTAAGATGACATAACTGCAATAACTTATATTTATATGAGGATGTTATACGTGGTTTATTTACAGACAGTATTATTATGAAAAAGTTGAAAAAAAAAAAACAGATTTTGTAACACTTAGGGGGAAAGTTTCATATATCTTCCATTATTCTCTCTCTTTTTGTCCCCAGTAAAAAAGAGGATGGGCTTTTTAACTCTAAGCTGCTGTTGTATTCAGATCATATTACTGCTATTCAGTGTTTTTTTTAGAAAACAAAGAGTGAATTCTTTTAAAGATGATTTTTAATCACCAGGTCTTTTCATTATGTACAATAGTTATCCCTTTAAAGGGCACTGTACTGGGTTCCACACAGAAAGGCCCTAAGTTTGAGTCTCTTGATTGTTTAAAACAAAAATTATACTGAAGATTTGTCAATCAAATGATGAATTTATGTCGTCTCGCTTAACAAAATCCGTTCTCAGGCATTTGAGTGACCAATTTGACAACAATTTAAAGTGTTTTCCATGTAACCAGATTTTTCATGCTGTCTGTCCTGGCATTGTTGGGTGTAATGGGATCTTTTGTGTCATGGCTGAAAGCTCTTTGTTCCAATGGGAACTGACTCCAGGGATTTGATGTTCTGATGTTACAGATGCAGGTATCATGCGATCTGTGCTGATAAAAGTACATAGTCAGTAATTCTCCCATAACGTGAGCACTTGCCCATCTTTATGTCTGTTAAAATGATATTTTTCCATAGATATGCTATACATAAAAAATTAAAATAGCTCACAGTAGGTAGGAATTTACAATTGAGAACAAGGCCATTTGTCAATATAAAGAATTGTATTATTATCTCCTTATATTACTGGTTGCAGAGGTTACAAAACACATAAAAATAAAAATGACTCTCTTTCTTTTTTTTCTGTTTTGTTTTGTAACTTGGCCCAATTTCTCTCGTTTCCATTGGTCCTGACACTCCATTGTCTGGTTTGTGTTATGGGTTCAGGGAGTGGCCAGTTTTCCTTTTATAACCAGAGTTGGTATAAAAAGTTGCTTTGGACCAGATTGCAATAATTTCAAATGCACGGAGCCCAACACTCACAATGTAAGTATAATTTTACTTTCCAGATTCTCTTAAATGAATAGAGAAATCACTGAATAGACATTTCTCAGTGGATGAATTAATATTAAATGTTTATATGACCACAAACTTATTACTGGATAAACAAATATGGCACACTGTGTGTGTGTGTGTGTGTGTGTGTGTGTGTGTGTGTGTGTGTGTGTGTCAGGATATATCTTTCTGGACTTGTTGGCTTTCTGCTGGTGCTAACCACTGAAGCCAGAGTTGGGTAAGAAACCATTTTAGCAGTATGCAGCATTTGACTACAACTAAGTAAAACAAAAAAAAATATATCTGGTTCAAGTGTTGGTTATTAGAAATTGAAGGGACCACCGCTCAAATTGAAAAATTACTGTTCAGCTCAAGAGCTAGAAAATATCAGTTTTTTAATATGTTCCTTTCACATTTCACAGAAACTCCTCTGAGTTGGTGTTCTGTTCTGAGACAAAACAATGCCTGCTGTTTGATAAAGTTTGTAAGACTGACGAATATGAGGTGAGTGCCTCTGAGCAAGAAGGAATAAACACAAAAAAACCCACATGAGCCAATTAGAAAAAAAAGCCTCACAACTGTGTTCATTCATGTCCCGCAGGCCCGCCACTATGACTCCGTGAAATGGGTTTCGACTGAAGAGACGTCTTTCTTCTTGGAGATTGCAATAATGAAAGGATTCAGACGGTTGTATGACTACATCACCGGTGCAAATGTGAATGGTGTGCATCTCGTCATATATTTATTATGTATTTAATATTTTATTTAAACACTTTAAAGAAAACAACTACAAGTGTTTATTCACAATGATTGAGTATAATGTTTTAAAATCTCCAAAAAAAAAAAAAAAAAAAAAAAAAAAAAAAAAAGATCCCATGCAACTCATACCATTTGTATGGAGACTGGTATTTAAAACAAGTATTTCCAAACTCTGGCTGAACATGTGGTACAGCTAAAATAAAAATGTCCCTTGACCGGACATCATAATTACTGTATTTAGTTGTGATTAGAGAGCAGAGCTTGTTTGGTGGTTTTATTGGATAGTTCAGAGCAACTGCATGTTTTTTTTTTTATTGTTTTCTTATTCTTCATGTGCATTTTTTTTTGTGACAATTCTCAAAAACTTTCTTAATGTTTGTTGTTAGGAGAGAAAATTGAAATGACAGCTCCTGTTGTTGTGAAAGTCCCTGACAAGTATTTTTGGGAAACGGGTGTTTACACAATAAGTTTCTTGCTGCCAGCTGAATATCAGAAAAATCCACCTAGCCCTACTAATAATAAGGTAAGCTTCTCTAGCTAAAAACGATAGCTGGAAAAAAAATAAAAACACATTACGTTCCAGTTAGTCATCAATAACTCAATATGAACTGATTCTGAGTCCACCTTATGTTCTGACAGATAATAAAACTTTGCTGACTTACAGGTGTACATCCGCAACACACCAGACATGACTGTGTATGTGCAGAGCTATGGAGGATGGCTGACAACCGTGTCTGACAAAAACACAGCAAACAGTCTGTCCTCTGCCCTTGACCAAACCAATGCAGACTACAAAAAAGGCTTCCACTATGCTGTTGGATATAACAGGTAGACAAATCATTACCATTTTCTCAGTGATAATCACAAATTACTGAAGAAAATCCAAAGAATGTATTTGGATGATGATTTTATATTCTACAATAAATTATTATGTGCGTATTTATTTCTTGCAGCCCAATGACGATCATTTACAGGCACAATGAGGTGTGGTTTGTTGCTGAGGATGAGCCAGCGTGTTCCAGCAGTGAGGAATTGAACTTTGGTCCTTAGTCCTGAACATTCGGAGCCCTCTGCAATGACAGTATACAACAGCGTATATAGAAAAATGTTGTAACTTGACTTTCGCTTGCTCCATCTTAAAATGTATCATATAAATTGCCAGCCTGTGAGAGCCCATGTTACGGAAATATATGTGAATTGAATAGAGCATGTATTACTAGTGATGATGGGTTTACTCTATGTTGTATGATGGTTTTCTTTTGTTTTCAATAAAATATCTTTTTGCAGTGATTTATTTTGCTTGTTTTTAACCAATCTGCTTCCTGTCTAAGGCAGCTGGTTTCCAGTAGGTTAAGCCTCAGGACAGCTCAGTCTCACTCCATTTTCTTGCCACTAGGTGGCAGTAGGAAGACGATTATTATATGGATCATAGTTATACTGCCAAGAACTTCAGGTTTTTGACATGATTGTTTTTTTGTTTTTTTTTCTCTCTCATTTTATTTTATTTTATTTAAGATTTACCTTTAAAATGAAGAGAGATGGTTGTAAATGTCAGAAGCTACACAGCCTACTGAAAATAGTACGTAGGCTATTTTATTGATGAATGTCATAATCCATTTACAAGCTGATGTGCAGATTTCATAACCATTCACCCTTGAACTGCCCCCTTCCTCCCCCCATTCGCTTTTATGTCACTCTGATCTTCATCATCTTACCTGTGTCGTTTGAGATGAATGACAGCTTATCATATTGAGCAGTAGCCAGGGATGTGGAGTAATATTCAATTGGAGTTCTCTGAAGGGCTAATGTTGTATTACACCGACAAAGCAAAGGTCCTGTCCTTGAATGCATTATTAAGGTGTATCCATTGATTTAATTCAAGGATGAACAGCTGATGCTTTCCTCGTGTACACGTTCAGTGGTGGAAAGTAACAAAGTACATTTACTCAAGTACTGTAAAATATTGCAGCTTATACTTCTGCTCTACAAGCCTGTAGAGAGAAATATTGTACTTTTTAGCCCACTACATTCATATAACAACTACAGTTCCCACTTACATTGCAGATTAAAGAAAAGATAAAAGTATAACAACACTTTTGTGGAGCTGAACTTTAATTTGCCTTTTTTTTTAACCATTAGTCTTCCCATGCATCTGATTTATTTTGTGACCCTCAAAGAGGTCTGACTCCTAGGCTGGGAACTACTACACTAAACTGCCTGTAATGCAATTTTACTGGGCTGGTTACTTGGCTGGCTTGCTGAATGACTGATTGGATAGGGGCACCAGTCAGGAGAGGTTTTATGACACTCGCTACAGATCGAAGTCCGCTTGTAGGGCTCAAATCACCAGCAGGCCTGCCATTCAGCTTTTCTCCAGTTTGCCTCCCTTGTCTGTCTGGTCTTCTGATCTCTACAGTAATGAAGATCAGGCTGGACTAACTTTGGAATCCATGTCCCACAACTAGCATGGATGTACCTGGTTATCACCCACAGCTGCCACAGCCTCTTGTCCCCCACCTTGGCAACTACACAGCCGATCTGTTAAATCTGGAAGGATCACCAACATGTGAGTGCACTATGAGTAGATCAGAAGATACTGTATGAGCTTATATCTTGTTCTAAAAGTACCTGTGTTTAAAAATGTCTTATTTTGAGAGCTGGTGTATAACTGTGTCAGGAAAAATATAATATGTAGTAGAAAATAATCACCTCTACATGAAAATCCAAATACAGAAGAAAAATAGGTTTATCATTGTGCTACATTCCTGTCGATGTCAAAAAAAGTACAAGCCAAGTGGTGTTACTGTACTGCTCACTATTGTCTCAACAGCCAAATACTGCATACTATGTCTGTATCTCTGTATTTTACTAAAAGAAGAAGAAGAAAGGAGAGAAAATGGGAAGTGTAGAGAAGGCTAGAGCAGGATTTGCTCTCTGGAGCAGGTACAGTACGTGTTTCAGTAGCTTGGCACATCACAACTTTCAGTTAAAAAAAACAGCAATCTCCTTTCAAACAACACTTGCTAGCTCAACCTTGTGTCATGTTGGTCATTTTCAGTAGCAGAAGTTTGAGTCATACTCTGAATATATTTAATGATAACTGTGGCATCATTCTCCAGCTCAGGACTCAAAGACAGAACCAGATGGCAGACCACAGTCAGAGGAGAGTTGTCCCATCTGTGGGGACAAAGTATCGGGATACCATTATGGACTGCTCACCTGTGAAAGCTGCAAGGTAAAAATCAGAATATGGACAAGTCGTTTAGGATGATCTTGTAATCTGCAGAGAATGAAGCAGCAGCCTCACAGACTGTCTCTCTCTCTCTCTCTGCAGGGATTCTTTAAACGCTCAGTACAGAATAACAAGCATTACACCTGTGCAGAACAACAGCGCTGCCCCATGAACCTTTCGCAGAGGAAACGTTGTCCTTCCTGCCGCTTCCAGAAGTGTCTGGCAGTGGGCATGAAAAAAGAAGGTACACCCGCAGCCCCCAGGCCACACAGAAACATTCATAAACAGCACACACACATGCATTCTGCTCACTGCATGCGTTGTGTTGTATTCTGACATGAATGCTATTTTCTCCCATATGATTTATCTAAGAAGCCATAAACCGATGCAAGTAATTGTCTGCAATGACCCAGATTATATATGATTGCAATAATCAAATTGGGTTTAGAGAGCTATTATTAGTTCTCTAAACTAAAATACCTCTGTACTGTCTGGAATTTGGTGGTAAAAGCCTGATAATTTGTTTCCTGTTAACAGCTGTAAGAGCAGATCGCATGCGAGGTGGCAGAAATAAATTTGGCCCTCTGTATCGGCGGGACAGGCAGAGGAAGCAGCAAAAAGTTTATGACCAGGCAAACACTGGTCCCTACAGGATTAAGCAGGGTACTACACCCTGGCCTACAGCTCCAAATGATCTTTACCCTGTGAGCAGTCACGCAAGTATGTCATTGTCC
Organism: Mastacembelus armatus; assembly: GCF_900324485.2. Lineage (NCBI taxonomy): Eukaryota > Metazoa > Chordata > Actinopteri > Synbranchiformes > Mastacembelidae > Mastacembelus > Mastacembelus armatus. The sequence goes on from NC_046640.1 coordinate 13,300,584, forward strand.
TCTGATGCTTTACATCAAACCCACATGCATCCAAACATGGGGGAGACGGGTGCACTCATACCTCTGGACTGCACAATGAACGAAGACAGAGACCTCCCTCCTTCATCCCTGCCTTACCCTGAACTGTACCACTGCACCTTCTCTGGATTCACCCAGGAGAAAAGAGAAATGCCGTTAAGCTACAGCCTGGTTCACACAAACTATCCAGTGCACCCAACCTCAAACAATTCATTCACATACAGAAGAACACCAGTATCATCCCCCGGCTCAGCACCCAGTTCATCTACGCTACTCTCACAAGCTCCCACCCAAAACCGAGACAGTCCTTCATCAACCATCTTCCTAAGCCAGCTCTTGGAGGGAGAGCAAGAGGAGAGCCAGCTGTGTGCCAAAGTGCTGGCCAGCCTGCAAAGAGAACAGGCCAACCGAGGCAAACATGACCGCCTAAACACATTCAGCATCATGTGCAAAATGGCTGACCAGACACTGTTTGGGCTTGTGGAGTGGGCCAGGAACAGTACACTCTTCAAGGAGCTCAAGGTGAAAACATGGGCCACAGTATTACAGAGATCTTTCTATAGTAGTTGAAATCTCTTAGTAGCTGTGTCAACAGACCTATGGCATTTACTCGTTTCAATGTGTTGGAGGTCTGAGGTTGTAGGTTGTGGGTTGCAGTCATTAATTTGCAACTACCCCCAGATCAACTTTTTATGTTTCCCACAGGTGGAGGACCAGATGGTGCTGCTGCAGAACTGTTGGAGTGAGTTGCTGGTCCTGGATCACCTTTGCAGACAGGTGACCTATGGAAAAGAGAGCTGCATATATCTAGTCACAGGACAACAGGTACAGTATATACTGATGATCATCATAAAGGTCTTTAAACATTGCCCTGTCATGTGTTATACTGGGTTACACAGAAACCTAAATTCTAAACACCATCTTTTTCTCACTCTGATGCAGATTGAAGTATCAACCATCATCTCACAAGCAGGAGTGACACTGAGTAGCCTGGTATCAAGGACCCAAGACCTGGTGTCCAAACTGAAGGTACTTCAGTTAGACAGACATGAGTTTGTCTGTCTCAAATACTTGGTGCTATTCAACCCTGGTGAGCAATTTATTTTGAAATTCTAGTGATTAATTTTTTTTTTATAGGAGATAAAAATCAGATGCAGCTTTTTGATGAAGTTCCTGACATTTTAGATGTGTATTCTTTTCAAACTACTGTCATGCATGCAGCTTCTGTTAAACATGTTATATGATGAATATGCATGTATCTTTCTCCACTAGATGTGAAGTCTGTGCAGAGCCGCAGGCAGGTAGAACAGACTCAAGAGAGGGTGAACAGGGCCCTAATGGAACACACTCAGCAGAATCATCCAGGGCACTCAGACAAGTTTGGCCAGTTGCTACTCCGGCTGCCTGAAGTACGTAGCATTAGCTTGCAAATTGAGGAGTATTTATACCAGCGCCACCTTCTGGGAGATTTGCCTTGTAACTCTCTACTCACTGAGATGCTTCACACGAAGCACAACTAGGGGCTGCTGGATTTGCAGACAGGAGAGTCAGGTTTTGCACTTTCTTTATTGCCTTTGTGAGATGTAAGGTCCAAGCACTACCATATTTTTGTAAGCAGGAAGAGCTTAACTGTTAAAAGAAAAATGCATCTTTGAAGAAGTAAAATTGTTTTTTGCATTTGCCTGAGTACTCAAAACTTGTAATACAATGCAAATGGGAAAATAAACATGGGTATGAAAAAACATATAATGACAGTTTAAAAAGCATTTTTATTTGTCTGGTCCAGTTGCCAAGGATAGTGAATTTATGAAATGAACATCCATAATGTGCCGGGATAGATCTGACAACATAACACAAAGAAAACATACATTTTATGACAACTTTTATGAAATGAATGAGTGACTTACCACCTTAACAAAAAAAAAAAGTAGAAACAAACTAAACATCAATTGCACCATCTAATGGAAACTAAATAAATACATCTATGGGTGATATGGGGATTTCTAAGGGAGAATTGCACAGAATCATAATAGTGTTAACTACATAGAACTCTTTACAAACATAAATACAGACACCCACTAATTCCATATGCACTCCTCCACACATGCACTTTTAATGAATCATCTTACCAATTTTGCTCAACTTGACATATTTCACATCTGTAATGGAATCATTCAAATAACATGTTTGCTTGAGGTGGTCAGTGATTTGAGAGGAGACAGCTGCATCCTGACAGCTGTTGTAGTGCTAAAGACTGAAAAGGAAGAGAGGAAGGCCAAACTTCCACTGATCTTGTGGTGATATTGACCTGATTACAAGCAACAACTGCAAAATAAAATGTTTATAACATGGACACTGGCAAAAAAAAATATATATATATATACAGTTTGGACAAAGTTTGGCATTTTACATTCCCCCAGTTACACATGAAGCAGTCTCTAAAGACTGTGTGGGGAAGACGAGGGCTGTTACAGTCCGGAATGATCCTTCATCAAGAAACCTACTGTTTATGTGCTGGGACACACAAACAGGGAATCACATAATAGAAAACAGACTCCGAATGACCTAAAGGATTTATTAATCCCTAGACAAATGGTTTCAGCAAGAATTCCTATTCATTCTCATTCACTCATTCTTATCTCAAACACACATCTCACTAATGCTTAAGCAGCAGGCTAGCTTATTCATAGCTTACAAAGGTCAACTTACTTTTTTTTTTTTACAAATCATTGTCAAAAAAAAAAAAAAAAAATCAAAGTAATCAGCATTCAGTATATATTAAATCAGCATTATCATTTTCACACAGAGTTGTATCCAAGTAATGATAAACATGATGCAGCCCTCCTTCACGTTTCCAGTATTGTTTTTCAACATATCAGCTAATATTTCAATTCAATAGAACATTTCAATCATGTTGAAAATGTGAAAGCAAGTTAAGAGAAAAACATCATAAGTTTCATTCTTCTTTCAGCTCTCGAAAGCTGAAGCGATTTGTCCAGCAAAAACATGTCAAAATAGTATAAAAACCATCCAACTGTCTACAGCTGAAGGGGAATTAGAGTGGAGTGTGTGAACTATGGGGGCACAGGCAGTTTTTAAGTGTGCCACTAAGTCCACTGACAACCACAGTAGCCACCACAAGTGCGGTCCACATAGAAACCACCCACGATGGTATTTTCTGGCCCTGACAAACCAGTAAAAACACCCCTGAATGCAATGAGTGGTTAGTGTGTGCCCTACATTCATATGAGAGCAGTGTTACCTGCTATTTAATTTCAGCTGAGATCTCCTACAGAAAACTGAGAGCCGAGCCACTTGCCTCAAGTAGACTGGAGGGAGAGTGAGCCCTGGAAGAAGAAGAAAGGCAGCAAAAGGAAACGCAAGCAGAAATAGAAGGGGCACGAACTACTCTGGCCCAAAATACTGTCATGTGGGCAAAGGCAGTGTGGTTCACCTCTCTTTTTCTTACCTAAGAGTCTCAAAAATGACTCCATGGGCAGGGTAAGGCAAGGCATGGGGAGCAAGGGAGAGAGAATTCTTCATCCTGACAGAATCAGTGATGTTACATTTTCAAATCTAGGTAGAACAGGCAGTCAATGATAAGCTCTTAAAAGTAAAACTACTGTGACTACACTGGCTGAGTGAGTGATGGGCCCCTTCTCTTGGCATGAAGACTTGACTGGGTTGTTCTTGGGGTCCAGGCTCGGTCATGCTTGTCCAATGTTAGTCTAAGTGTGTAATTAAAAATCTCAAGTGCCTCACTGTTCAATATACATCATATTAGAAGTCAAGTCAGGAGTTGGTTCCCTGAATGGCAATATTTCTACTTATGTATGTGTTTATTTGGGGGTGCCAAGCTTCTTAGGAGTTCCTGGGCGCTTCTGCCAAAAGTGACCAGGGATGGTGAAGGCATCAACACTCATGGACATGGTTTTGGACGGGATGACTGTGAACTGCTTGCGGTCAGAGCTGTATTTGTAAATGGACTCTACCATCTCAGGGGTGATGGTGCGGGGGCCAATGCCAGTGAGCCGTACCATCTCTGCTGTTTCAGGGTTCATGGTGTAAACTGCTCTGAACTGGCAGCTGGAATCTCTGAAGAGGATAAGGAAGTGATTGGCCGTGCTCTTCTCCATTTCCTACAGAGGAAGAGATGAAGAAAGGGGGAAAAAAGGCCACATGTTAACTAAAGCTGACAACAGAAATCACTGTGACTCATAGCCCAGTTAGGGTGGACCTTTTTGTTGGACTCTGACACAGCAGGATGACTTACCTCTACAATCTTATTTTTCTGTGGTTCATTGACCTTTCCAGCCAGGCAACAACGAGTGATAGCATTATGAATGATGAACTTGTTGGACTTAAAGCTAGGCTCTTTGTACAGCTTTGGTCCTACAAGACACAGCATTTCCCAATGTTACTGTATATACAAAACAAACTTACTGGATTCATTTTAAATACTTTCTTAGTTTGGACCATATCACTGACCTGTGTATTCTGGGATTGAAGCAGGGGAGGAAATAGTGGAGCCATTCTCCCAGTCCTTCTCTCCATTCTGAGCGTTCATTCGTCCTGGTGACATCAGCCGGGATGGAGAGTGCGAACGGCTAGGGGTTAAAAAGAACTTTAGTAAGGAAGTTCAGTAACAGATTTTGAAGCTCTGTGTATACGTTTGTTTGTTCCCATTATTACTGGTAAGAGCTACCACAGGGCCTATAGTAGCTACAGTCATGTGAAAAACTTAGTGTACTTTTGTAACATTTTTGGATATATGGATATTTAATCTCAATTTTAACAATACAGAGAGATTTAAGTAATATATCTAAGCAAATAAAACTGAAGAGGGGATGTTCTGTAAAATGTAATTCCACAAAAATGCCTATTCTAACTGAGACAAAAGTTAGGGTGCCCTCATATTTATTCCCACCATGGTGAGAGTAAAAGAGGTCTTCAGACAAAAAAAAAAAAAAAAACTGTAGCAGCCTATGAGTCTGATAAGGGATTTAAAAAGGTCTCAAAAGATTTTGAAACTAGCCATTCCATTGTCTGGAAAATAGTCTACACAATTGGAGGACAACTGCCAACATGCCCAGGTCTGGTCGTCCTAGCAAGTTCACCCCGAGAACAGACTGCAAGATGCTAAAAGAGGTCTCCAAAAAACCCTATAATGTCATCATGGGACCTACAGCAGGCTCTGGCTACTGTTGATGTGAAAGTGCATGCCTCTACAATCAGAAAGAGACTGCACAGGTTTAACTTGCATGGGAGGTGTGCAAGGAGGAAACCTTTGCTCTCTAAGAGAAGCATCAAGGCCAGATTGAAGTTTGCCAGAGAGCATGTTGACAAAGACCAGGACTTCTGGAATAATGTTCTTTGGACAGATGAGTCCAAAATTCAATTATTTGGACACCAGAACAGAGGACATGTTTGGCGTAAACCAAAGACAGCATTCCAGGAAAAGAACTTCATACTAACTCAAGCATGGAGGTGGAAGTGTCATGGTTTGGGGCTGCTTTGCTGCAGCAGGACCTGGACCTTTCCTCAGACCGATGTCAGAGACTGGTAGAGGGCTACAAGAAGCGTCTCACTGCAGTTATTTCAGCTAAAGGGGGCAACACTAGCTATTAGGGGGTAGGGTGTCCTATATGCATTTTTGTAGAATTACATTTACAGAAGATCTTCAAAAGTCTTTTCTTCAGTTTTAATTGTTTAGTTATATTACTTTAATCTCTCTGTATTGTTAAATTGTAGATTAAATATCCACATATCCAAAAATGTTACAAAAATACACAGCCTTTCATAGGGTGTCCTAATTTTTTCACATAAAACTGTATAGATAAGCACACTGACACATATTAAATTTCTTTGACATTTTCATATGTAAATTGTAGGGAAGGCATATGGCGTTCATATGTACAGACATATTTTGAATAATGAATAAGGTGACATAATGCACAGCAGCAAAAAAATAACTATTGTAGTGTGACATACGTCTTTAATGTTTCTGGAACTTCAAACTCTTACTGATACAGTTAGTACAGTAGTACTGTTTTTGACTACATTATTGTATGTGCCACAGCATTTATTCAAGAAACAACAACTTCTCAATGTGCAGGTTACCTGGGAGATTTCCTTACGGTCAGGCCTCCAGATTCATTAGCCATGGAGGACAGGTTCATGGATGAGTGGGAGTAAACTTTGTTTAGCTTATTGCCTAGATATAGGAAAACAGGAATGGAAAAAGAAGTTACATTAACAAACCAAATATAAGCTTAAAAACAGGGCATGCAAAGATAAGTGTGTGCAAATATCAGAATTAGTTACCCATGAAACCCTTGACAGGGCTTTGACCAAGGACAGAGTCATCCCTGAACACAGTCTTAGGTCTCTGCTTCTTGACACCACGAACCGTGGTGGGTTTCTGTCTCAGCACCTTGTCTAAGTCCTCCATGAGTTTTAGCTGCTGTCTCCGTTCATACTCCTGCCTAGTGAAGTCTCCCCTGCGCTGAGGATTCCCCTCTACTGGTGGGGTGCGTGATGCTGGAGGTGTCCCTGGGGTCTGAGGTCTGTCCTCACTCTTATTTCCCCAGCCCTCAATGATCATCCACTGAGGTTTGCTAAAAACACAGAACGATATGTAAAACTAAAAATCTGTGATACTGACATTGCAAAAACAATGCTAAAAACACAAGATGTATCACAGAGGTAATGGTGACAATCTGTTTCATTTACTAACATTAGAACACAAATCATAATGATCATTACTTGGATGCTGGAAAATCACAGCTACAAAAATGTCCAAACTTTACAAACCTAAATTATTTTAAGTTAATTTAGTTGTGACTAAAATTTTGAATGAACTGGGTCTCACTTTGATTCTTTCTCTTTTTCCTGCTCCAGTTTGCGTTTTTTCAGCTCTTCAGCTCTCTTCTGTTGTTTCTCCAGCAAAGCTGCTCTTCGCTGGGCCATCTCATCCTCTGGTCGATCACTGTCATCCTAATTATAAAGATGGAAATAAATAAATGGCATGAATGTACCATCATAACAAAAACAGCATTTACAGAATGGTACAGAGGTAATAATAACCTAACCTTGAAAAAGAACCCGACTCCAGGTTTCATCTCAGGCTCTGTTCGGTCACTCATTGAATCAGAGAAGACATCAGGTACTTGGTCATCCTCTTCCCCATCTCCTCGCAGAGCTGACATTGAGATCTCTATCAGGCTACTGCGTTTGTCATTCAGTACTCCTGAAGGGGCCTCACTTTCAAATGAGCACTCTGACGGGGCACCAGAGCTGCAGCCCCCACCTGTAAGTCCATCCTTCTTAGCCACAGGACTATGTGAAGGCCCTGCCTCCAGGTCCATGCTAAATATACTATGATCATCATTAGAGCCAATCTCTGACACACTGTCATCTCCAGCAGGACGGGGAGTTGGGGTTGGAGTTGGTACAGGGGTTGGTGTCACTGTAGGGACAGGAGTTGGGCCAGATGAGCGTAGCTCATCTAGGCTGTTAGAGTTACCAATGGAGAATGATGATGATGTCTGGACTTGGGATTGCCAAGGACTTACACGACGAAGATGGGGAATGCGGTCTACATTTTGAGGTGGGGTGAGAACCCTTGATACAGTAGGGACCTTAATGTCCAAGGGACGATTTTGTTGGTGATGTCTGGGGCTTTTAGGTGGCACAGAATGGGCTCTACGATGAACTTGAGGAGATTTAGGAGGAGTGGTGTGGTTTGTGATTTTGCGGGGTGTGGATGGAGAAGAGGACGCAGAATTTAAATCTCGGGTGGATTCTCGGGAGAGGCGAGCAGGAGGAGGGGCTGGGGTAGAGGTTTTAGGGCTGGCTGGAATAACCCAGGATTTATTGCTGGAAGTTGCAGCTTTCTTTTGGATTAGCTGGTTCTGCTGTTCAGTCAACCGCTGCATGTCACTTTGCAGGGAGCTAAGAGCTGCAGTCAGCTTTGACACAGCATTGTTATAAGCCCCAAGTGGAGGTACCATCTCACCAGGTGTCCCAGAGCCCTTCTCTCCTGACGTACCTGGCTTTTCTTTGCTTACCCTGACATTGCTCTCATCTTCCAGTGAGGGGCGTTTTTCATCTGGTTCCTGCTGCTCTTCCTCCTCCATTCGAGCTAGCCTTTCTTCTGGGGTCAGGTGAGACAGCTCGTCTTCTGTGGATGAGGTGCTGACCTGGCCATATCCTCCTTCCCTATCACCTTCATCTCCACTGTGTTCCTTCTTTAACTGCAAAAAGGCACTCTTCCCCAGTCTTTGCCGGTGCTTTGCAAAAATCGCCTCAATGCGTTTCTTCTGGGCTTCAATTGCTTTGCGCTTTTCTTCAAGTCGAGCTCCCAGCTCAGACATCTCATTATTGAGTTGCGGGCTCTTACTGGGGCTTTCTTCAGACTTTTGTGCCCATGTGGTCATCTGACGGGAAGAGGAGTCGCTGGTTTTTGGAGAATCCATAATCTGCTTCTTTTTGCGTTCTGCAAAGCTGGTCATCTTCACACCACTGTCAGACACCTCTTTGCTGTGGCCTCTAGTTGAGTGTGTGCTAGCAGATGGTGTGGTTGGAGTAGAATGGATTTTAGGCAGGTCTTCCGATGCATCCGAGTCCACACTGCCGTCTCTCAAGACTGAGTCATCATCTCGTGAACATTCAGAGGTGTTCCTGGTGCGAGTGGGCTCCTTTGACTCTCCTGTGGGCCGGTACATCATTCCTGAGCGTGTGGGGGCAGAACAGCTGATGGGTACCAAGTTGCTGTTATGCCTAGAGTTAACAGGGTCATCAGGAGAGTGGAGGTAGAAGCCATCAGGAGCACCATCAGGGTGTAAACGAGGTTCCATCTTGCCCTCATTGTGAATAATTTGGAGAGCCTCTTCAATAGTAGGCAGCTCTCCTGTTTCAGTCACTGCGACGCCATTCTCTTCAGACAAACGTGGAACATTGGGAGTCTGGGTGACCCAGCTAGCTCTCTGTGGACCGTTGGGGCCAGAGGATTTGCTTATTAAATGGCTGATATCTTCAGGAGGAGTGTAGGGCACCCGGGGCATGTTTTGGACTGCTGGGTTGAGTTGGTCAGAGCTCACTGAGCGGGTTATGACAGGGTTGCCCATCACAATGTCCACATCACTGTCCAGGCCGAAAGGAATGCTGAAGGATACTGCTGATAGAGGACGACTATAAAGGAAATAAATAAATAAATAACAATAATTAAAATAAGTAAAAATAATAGTAAGTTAAAAGAGATTATATAAACAGCACTGAATAATGGCTCCTACCTGAGAGGCTTCTTGCTCCATGTCTTTCCAACTCCTTCTATATGAGACATTGAGGTAGACTGAGTCAAAGATCCTGAGTACAATGAAATACACACAGACATGTAAAAGCATGCAGAACACACAAGGATGCACAAACCAACCAAACAATACAACAATAAAAGGAAAAATGCATACAACTAAGTGTTAATACTGCTAAAAATGACAAAACAATGCTAGTATATGATACAAAACACAACTGCATGACAAACAAGAATTGAAGAAAACAGGTGAATAATATGAACAATGAAAAACACAAACACTGCACCTTGATGTAATGAGAGGGCATAGTCTTAGTCTTACCTGACACAGAGGAGGATATGGGGAGGAAAGGCTTCTTGAAGATAGAAGGGGATGTACTGTACGGCAGAGAAACAACCTCTCAGTTCAAACAAGTGATTTATCCGAACAACACAGCAGACTACTACAAAAACAAAAGCATATTTAAAAAAAAACTGTACCTGTTGCCTCCCAGGCTACTTGGTGTTACTGGTGTAGATCCATCTAACAAAGAAGAAAACCCACAATAAGACTTTCAAATAGATATGTAACTTTATGATCTTTCTAGATGGATGTCACAGTATTTGCAAAGTAGCAAAAGATTTATGACACTTACCTAACGTATCTATCGCCTGAACAAACTCTGGCCTTTGTACTTCAAACCAGCTAAGTAGCTCTGCTAGAAAGCTCAGCAAGTTGAGCTTAAAGAACACAGAAAAAAAAAAAACATCAAATTTTAAGTAAACAGTTCTCAATACAGTACTATTATCTTAATCTGTTCAGTTGATAAATAAATGGGAGTGTAAGTACCCGAAGCTCCGGTGGTGTGTATAGCATGTCCTCTAGTGCCAAGTGACAGCAGCTCTTCAGACAGCTGTCACAGAATTCACGGATGAACTGGAGGTTGTACAGGCTGTCTGCTACAGACATGGAATCCTTCATACATACATCTTACACAGACAGAAAAAAGTGTTAAACTGACTTAAAGACGTTAAGCACTAAAAATGTTTTGATTTATACTTTTGGTGCTTGTTGGTACCTTCAAGTCTTAGTAGGCCAGAGCAATAGTAATGTATGACAGCAGCAACAGCACAACCACTGAACAAGTCTTTGACTTCATTCACTACTGGAAAAACAGGCTTCTGTTTGGACTGAATTTTATCCTTCCTGTAGCGGAGCTAAAAAAAAAAAACAACAAAACAAAACAAAAAAAAAAACAAAACATGATCAAAAATTGAAATGTGACCTTAAAAATACGTAAAATTTTTGACATATGAGTTAATGTTAAAACCAATATCAAAGTGAGGGTTTTTCAAACTTGGGTGGATACTCAAGTGCATATGCCTTGTGATACATTAAAGAACTGTAGTATGAATGTGAGAAAGAGGACAAAAAGGTCATGCTGGAGAACAAATGGCGACTGCGAAGGGAGTGACTTAACCACAGCAGAAAGAAGGAAGATTTTGTCAGAAAAAGTGCAACAAGGTTAGGGTCTCCGTTGGCATAAAGAAAACAAGATAAAGTCTCAGAAAAAGAATAAATGTTTCATGTACAGTAAGACTAGATTTTGTAAACAAAAACTACACAGCCAACAGGGACCAGCTGATTACAAGCATGTGTCCGTTAAGCTCCCATTTGAGGACAAACACACACCCCTGGCACACAGAAAACCAGAGGAACCAGTTGTAATTGTACATTTCCAAGGCCTGCTTGAGTACTGTGATTCATGCACCACTCGTATGTTAGCAAACAAAGCATTTTGTGCCCGTTTGGCTCCGCCTATGACATTTATACTGTGACGTGCAATTTAATGCAGACTAAACTGTGATGCACACCAACATTCTCACACCGTGTATGGAGGAAAAAAAAAAACACACCTGACCATAAGATATTTGCTGATATATTTGATGAAGATACTGGAAGGATGGAGGAACAGAGGGAAGGAGCTGAGGAAAGGAGTGAACTTACAGGAACAAGTTTCCAGTACCAGCGAGTAGGACACTGTCAGAGAGGGGAGGGACAGGAAATAGAGAAAGACGAGGAAATGGAAAACAGGAGCACAAGGAGAGGTATTAAGACTACAGTGGAAGAACTAGACAAACAAGAGAAAGGGTTGTGATGACGGTAATTTCTTGACACGATGAGACAACCTTCTTAAAGAAATATCACTGCTGTTAGTCCTATTGTGTCAATCAGTAAGAGTGGGTAGAGCAACTACAAAAGAAACAATATGAGCTGGTGTTTTGAGTGTGTGTTTGGGTATAAAAAATGTGTGACAACAGGCAGAAATACAATAAACGTGTGGTGTAACACTTACAGAGGGCTGAACAGGCTGGGGCTCTGTAATGGCTTGAGACGAGTCATTCTGGGCTCCTTCAGTACGTTCTCTCAGCTTCTGGTTTAACTGACACGCATGAAGACAAAACAGTTAAAACATTGATCAAAGATTTGCACTATGTGTGATCATGTCAATAAACAAACAAACAAAAAAAATACAGCATCCTAATTTCTGAAGATAAATACTGGATCATCTCTAGTACGTCAGAGTATTTTGGAAGGTAAATGTCTAAACAATGAGTCAACTGACAATGTACTTATATGTGTGCTTAAAACCAACATTGTCTCTCTCTGGCTAGCTCCTTACCCCATTAACCCAATGAAGCAGAGCATCCTCCCAGCTGGAAGATCTACCCAGCAACTCAGCAGACCCACACGTCTTCACCGCAGTCACCGTCTCCATGGCTGCAATGGCCATCAGGGCATCTATCACTGCCAGGTGAGCACTCTGCACCAATCACATGGGAGAAGAAGATAAACTGTTAAAGGTGGTCCCCTCACAGCACAGGCCAGAGAGCCCAGATCGCATCACTCAATTATATCTAATGCAATAATACTGCACACTGACATTTCAGCTGCTCTGGCAGGGCACTGCTTAGTGCAGAACAGAAATCACCTCTAAACACTGCAGCACAACTATTACTTACTAGCATCATCCTCTAGAGGTCACCATAAGCCAGCTGTGAGTCAGCAGAAACTCTGAAAAGAGTTCTCAACAACAACCGACACACATCAGTAGATGTGGATGAACTTTGGACCAATGTTTGTACAATCAATAAATCATTAAATAAGCAATGGAACTGTAGTATGATTGCACGTGTGTCCCTGGACTGTCATTCCTCAGCTGTTTTTCCTTTATTTGCCTTCAGCATGCTTCCCTTCTCTTTTGCGAAGTGAAATAATGCTACATGACTCATGTGTAATGAGTATGACTCATATGTGACTAATATGTAAATGTAACTATATCACATGTAAACAGGTGGTCCCTGCCTTTTCTGCAGTTTTAGTTTATAAATGTGTTTTTGTCATGCAACACATTGGACATAAAATCTACTTCAGACACACATTTTCCCCACACAAATAGAATGATCAAACAAAACGCTCTTCCTTACATACATTTCCATTCCCAACAATTTGTATATAACAAATATTTCCTTGAGACTTTTACAGAGCACTTTCTAATAACCAGATCTCATTAAAATGTGCCGCCAACATTAGCAGCTCAGTCAGAAAGAGCTCCTTAACTCTATAAACCTGTTAACTCATTAGAGGTTGTGTCCCATTCTAGCCGTGGGACTACAATCAGTAATACTTTCCACAACTCCATATCGCTGTAAATTATTTGGGTATTTCAACAACTTTAATTCAGTTAATTCAGACAATTTTCAAATGATTTCTTCGGTACTCATTCTGTCTTTACTGCTTTCACTTTTATACAATCAGTGAATTTAATGTATTATTCTCATAACTTTGTCTCCTCTATATTTATCACTCTAAATTGCCATCCACCAGAAGCAGTGGACTCCCTCTTTACTGACTAATGACTAACTACAATAAGCTTCTTGTTATTATAATTAAATCTGGCCACAGAGAGGACCGGCAGGTTGCAAACAACACATTCCTGTGTCAGGGTCACTCCTTCAATTTTCAGTCTTCAGCTCTAAGCCTAATCTGTGCAAATCAGTGCCTGTTCCCTTTTTACTACTTACAAATTCCACTTTAGAGCCCAGGCATTCTTACTCTAACCTCTTATATTGTCCCACATGTGGGCTGGGTGCACTCCAGCTGTATACATGAGCCCTGTCTGCATGTCTGCCCACTAAACCATGATATAAAGTGCTGACCGAGGCAGACCTGGTGCAGGGGCGGGCAGCAGGCTACAGCAGCAAAGCCTTGTCAGATAACATTGGGCCAAGCGCTCTGAATGTTCTGCAGCCAATCACTAGGAGTTGTGTGGCCCTGGCTTGCCTCTCTTCCCGACACTATTGCCCGGACTAGAGCTGCTGCTTGTACATTTGTGGGACAAGACATGTCTGCTCACTGAAAATGTCTGCAGTACCGAAGAAGTCAAATGACCTGAAAAAGGAACTAGGGCTTCTTAAAGATAGCCACAAGGTAAAGGATCTAAATCTGTATCATACAAGGCATTCATTCAGGCATCAAACTAATTTTGTTTTAATGGCATTTTTGCATACACAATGATATACATTAGTATAAGCACTCTCATTCATAATGTGATATTGATTTTGCTTGATTTGGTTTTTAAAGCGAGACCTTGATAAGGACCTACCTTAATAAAGTTACTAACATATGTCATACCTATAAAGACGGGCCACTGATGTGGAGCTAAATTCTGCTCATAGCTGTGTTTGAGACTCTGCATAAAAACAAAGTGATTTAACATAGGAACGTGTTTTTGCATTTAGCTAGTGTAATCATAGGTTGGAGCTATTGTCATGGTGAGAGCATGACAGAGTAAAGAGGAAATGAACAGGAGAGAATGACAATAAAAATCAGCCCACCCTGTTGTCGTACTGTAATTACTCAGAGGAGAGAGTAGAGCGTAATTCATGACAAAAACTGCATAATGAAAGGGTAAGAAGGGGGGGCTGCCAGTGGATTTCCTATCGCAGACCCAGGAGAGCTCGCAAGCTAAATCACAAGTCTCCCTAATGAGTGAGGAGAGAGGAGCAACTCATGAACACATTGCACAGAGCCTGCCAGATCACCATAACAACCATCCAGCTGACCCACAATGCATTTCAACACAAGCCTGACCGCAGCACTGCTTCGTGCTTCTGGCTTAGCACCTCGCTCGGAAACATCTAACCAACAAACATTTAGCAATCCTGTTACAGATGTGACAGAGAAAAGGAAAAATACTGTAGTATTTTGACTCTGGGAAATCTTTATGGCCTTATTTGGCAAATCTGCTTGGATAATCATGTCAACAATGTGAATTATTGTGAATCATTAAGTGAGATTATGATGAGGGCAAAATCTGATTATGTCTCAAATATGACTTAACCCCATCCCCCTACCCAGCCTGGTGCCTACTGAGGAGAAAAACAGGGGATCAGGCAGGTCTGGGGCCTAGCAGGGGATTTTGGACAGGAGGTTGTATGAGCCCTCACATGTACATGAACTCTACGCTTAAGCAAGATAAAACTGCTCAGAACAACTTTAGATCACACTTGTTTAACATATGATGGATAAGTTTAATTACTACTTCAAAATAGTTTCCCCTCAGCACTGATCCAAAGCAGAACAAAAATTGTAAGGTGATGGATGGTTAGTGTTTCTAATTGTCTGCCACTCCTATTTTCGACTACTGCCTATCCAAAACCAACAGGGATCGGTCCAGGGATAGGGTTAGCTGCATTATGGCTACATGACTTTCTCTGCTCCTGTGGGAACAAATGATTAACCCCATTTCCAGTGTAATCACTACCAGTGTGTTTGAAATAGGCTATTACTTGTATTATACTGTCTCAACCAATAATATGCCGCATATAGCAAATTAGCTTTATGTTGTGAGAGATGTTAGGTGAGCGATGAACCAGTGGTCATCTCTGGCACCTCATCCAGTCGTGGATGATGACGTTCGGTCTGCATGGCAGATTATCTCTAATCTTCACAGATCTTTATCCTCAATCTGAGGACTGATGGGGGCTGGACTACCACCAGTAGGGAACCTGCACACACACATAGCCAGCCAGCAGTGGACGCAGCTGGAGGTCTCCTTTTCTCCCTTACTTTCATATTATTTGGCACTTTAACATTACACATCTTGACTATGTACTATATATGTTGTTCTCGTGTTTGACAAAAATATATAAAGTCTTAACATACAGCAGTGCTGCAGCACATCTCTGCTACTCTAAAGCCGTTTACTGGACACGACCCACATTGATGCTCCATCCTTCTAATGCTGCTGCAGCATGACCCACTTTCCTCACTTGCCACACTGTAGCTACAGTGCCAATCAGTGGCAGCAAAGCTCAGAGAGCAGCCTCAGACAAAGCAATGGCTAGAAGGCTCATTTACCAATGGGACAAATGCAGAATTTATATAGTAGTCAACAACAAAACAAAATAGATTTCATGATTAGGTCTGAGATGCATGCAAACAGACAAGTCATGCATACATAAATTGTAGCAAGATTATGCATGAACAAGACCTACTGTGACATTAAGCCATTACTGATAGTACTATTGATGATGATAAAGTTATGGTCATTGTTACTATAATAACAATTTTAACTGTTTCAGGTTTATTTGTGCAACTGAATGCCTTGTTGGTGCTTTGGTGTGAAATGAAACATATGTCAGTGCAATTCGTAACTGCCAGGAGCGCAACAAGAGAAAGCAGGTGTGAATTTTAGACAAAAAAAAACAAAAAAAAAAACAATAAATGAAGTGAATGAAGGCCTTAAAAACTTTATGATGTCACAATCACTGCTCTTAGTTTAAGGTGCATGGAAAAAAGTAGTAGTACACAATAAGGCAAAACATTCAATAATAAGACAAATAAAATAAGCATGCTCCATGCTGTGCTTACAGTGCTCTTTCTGTGTCATGCTGTCTTCAATATTTATGTCTAAAACAACCAAATGGTCTAGTTCTAAAGTATAATCCTTTCAGTGCATGAATTTTATCATATGAGATACAGCAAAATCACAATCGTACCTTAATCAGTATTCACTTTTTTGTATCTCCAGGCTCTACTGCTAATGGTTGCATCACTGCTGCTGATTTCTACACAAATTAGTTTAGAAAATGTTACTGGTGGATGTACATGTTTCCAAGCAGACAATTAAGCTCACCATCTAAACAGCACCAGCAGAGTCTCAGCTGCTGCAGTAGCCATTAAACAGCATCAGTGGAGCAAAAACCACTATCCATAACACACACCACAGCAACATTATCCATAGAGATCCCTGGAGACTCCCTGCTTACCTTTCAAAAAACAACCTGTATGTAGAGTACATACATGAACCCAGACAGCTGGGAGAAAACAGTGGTATGCTATAGTATGACAAAGACACTGTATAAACAGAGAATTTATTAAAATTTCAAAATCAAGTTACAGTAAATCATATTTACACCAGGAGTGATCAGTATTAGTAGTAGCAGCAGGTTTTCAGTGTGAAGAACAAGGACTATGTTATAAGAGAGAGGGAGGGAGGGAGAGGAAGAGAATCCATTTCCAAGGGCTAAGTGGACAAACCAGTTTCTCTGGATTTAACTCCCTGAGCCAGCCCAGGCTATTATCTCAACTACGTATCTAAAGTTTCACCAGAACCGTTTAGCCATTGTTCTAATCTGGAGCATCTATTGTATCTAGACTTTCCCTCCCTCTCACACCTGGGAATTAAAGTAGCTGTCCCTTGTGTCTACGTGTCTGCTCAAGTCTTAGCAGCTGGATCCACTCATCCTCTGGGATCAGCTGTGGGCAGCATAGGAGGGTCAGGGTGGGGTTGAATGAGTGGGGGTCTTTTTGATGTCCTTTAATCCCTAGTATCAAAGCATAAACAAACCCTAACAACTGAGCCCACTCAACCCCTACTGCTTTTCTACAGACTCCTGGGTAGCAGAGCATCTGATTCCAGGAAAAGACACATTCACTCATTAGGCTAATGGACAAGCATAAAGCAATTTCTTCCCAAATGACTGTGACATCTTTAATATACTACCAAAAAAACTGCCTGTCAGACTGGTGTTTGTTCACATAACCTAATAACATCTATGAGTCCATAAATAAGAGCTATAACTTTACCATTTTGATGGGTTTATGGCAGAGGTCTGCATCAGTCACTGGTGTGCCCTGGTCTTTGGAGACAACGCCTCTCTGAGTGAGGAACTGCAGGAGGGTAACGTAGTCTTTGGGCATTGCCTCGGCTCCAGTGTCTCCCAGTAACAGACTGTAGGTCCGGCAGTAAACCTCTGAGGACTGCAACAGGCGTGTGACTGGCGGTTTGAGGTGCTCCTGCTCATACTGGTCACAGTAGAAGGGGTCACGCAGTTCTGCGGGGACATTCTCTATCAAGAGAAAAACATACAGATACAGTATGATACGTTACTGGAAGAGTTATGTTATTAGAGAACTGGGTGCAAAATTAAGCAAACAATTTGCTGTGGAAGACATATAGATAAGATAAAGCTTTGAATGTACTTTCATTAACAGTCCCTTTATTATCTCAGTCAAAGATCCTCATGAAGATGTTCCTTTGTTGCTGGTTTGGAAGCCTGCTATCTGCCAGGTTCAGTAGTAGATTAAGACAGCTGGTGAGCTATAATCATATGAGTGTGTAGAGCAGCACAACCATCAAGGTCAGTGGGGCATGATGAGCTCAGAGGTTGAAATCTGCAGATTACAAGATGCTGTGACACTAGTTTCTCTGATTTTATGCACCACTTGCTTTATTTTTGTACAAAGCTTCCATAAAAGTTGCTTTTACATCTTCACATAGATGATGCAAATCTTAGAAGCAGAAACCAGCAACTTGACTGAAACCTACAACCTTTAAACTATTAAAAACAAATGAGAAAGCTAATTTTGAGCTAACACTCAGCGAAAGTGCAGTAATGCAAAAGAGCACTATCAGTCACTATCTGAAGATTGTTAAATAATCTGTTCGTTCTGTAAATAAGACCAACACAGCAAACATTACCCTAAAAAAGACACACTTGACACACCCTCTGTGAAACTGGTTTCTCTGCATCACAGCTAAACCAGGAGCAAACTCAATAGTCTGTATCTCTGTGCAAACACACTAGAATAAGCATCTCACTGCTGTAAAGGGCCTTCAGGAATAATGTTAACAAGCTGAAATACCAGATGTCTGCCTGAAAATGCATAGGAGAAAATGAAAACTAATGTCTGTTTATGAGTGCCTATGCTTGTGACTAACAATGAAACAAAGGGTTTATTACAAGAGAGGTGTCATTATGTTGTATGATTGTAAGTCATGTAATGAACAACAAAACAAAACGCCCAGCTTCAGAGGCAAGACAATGCCCTGTTCTGTGTCTCACCTGACTCTCCAGGATGAATACAGATATTAGACAATACCGTCAGTCACTCTGTCCAGTTTGTTATAAATATGCTTCTACATGTTAAAATTACAACGCTCACTTTACGCATTTAAATACTTGGACACACCAACTATAATTTACACCTTTACTCTTAAGACAACAAAGTTATTAAAAAAAAGTCTTCCCAGAATGACATGCATAAAGAAAAAGAAAAACGTCTCCAGAAGGCAAAGCAGGATGCAAATTTCACATCTCAGTGAGATAAGAGACAGATATGAGCATGATTTCCCTATGAGACAGTCTGGCAACGAATGATGACTTTGTATCACATACTGTATGTTATGAAGCCAAAATAGGTTTATGTGTGTGTGAATCCTCTATAATGTTGACCTCAAAACAAATCCAGATAAATATTTAGATTGAAAACACAAGCCTGTGTGTTAAACTGGAGCAGCAGCCTCTGTCACTTTCACAGGTCATGGATCTACTGGTCCGAGTAACATGGCAAAAGTCAAATGTGCACAGGGTTTATTAAGTCATTATCTTAATTGTTAAGCAGGGAGATCATTCTTAAAGTAGAGGTTCAAGCAAGCATTTACCATCTACTGAGGAGATTCTGACCCAGAGATTTCATTCCTACCACCTGCAGAAGATGTGCTGTAGCTGAGCCTGACCTCTTACCTTCCTGTGTAATAAAGCAAATGGATTTATTCTCTACAGCAATGTCATGTTGTTATCATCACCAAGACAAGCAGAGAAAGAGTACAGCACGTTTTAAGTGATGAGATCATTGACAATTTTTTGTAAAGGAAAAATGGCTAATTTCTTAAACTTTGCAGTGGAACTGATGTACCTTGCCATCATGGATGTAGTCAGTTCTATGTCAGCTCCTAACGGTATTGACCTGCTTCGCCTGATAGCATGGTGATAACTGGAGCCACGTGTCCTCTTACTTCAATGACTGATTGAGCTAGCATGCTGGTCATGTCACAGACATTAACCCATGTGTCTGACATTAATCAACACACATAGAGCAACACAAACACTTCCAAACAAAGGTTGGTTGATATCAGCCACTATTTAAACAAAGCCTGGCTCCTTTGGGGGTAAAAAAAAAAAAAAAGCATCAGACAAGACCCCACCACCCATCCCTTTCCACTTTACATTTAAATGAAATAATCAGCACTGGATTTCTAGGTTGTCAAAGTAACACTGAGCATTAAGGTGATATTTTTATTAATACTGTGGTACACTAGTTTGCAATAACTGTTGGATTTGACAATCCAAACTGTCAAGCTGCTTGCTGGGACCTTTCAGAAACCCCAGCACAAATTAAATAATTCATAATAGCTCAGATTTGCAACGTAAGCATATAAGTGAACATTCAAATGACAGAATCAATCATATGAGCCCCCATGTCGTGTTGAGGCATATCTGCCAAATTAAAAAAAAAAAAAAAAATCTATGCCACTTCTGGAGAACATATAATTAATAATTCACCACTACATGTGTTTTGATAAGGCTATAACTTCTAAATCATCCTTAGAAAATTGAGCTATAAATGTTCTCATCATGTGGTGGAAAGGATCAAACAGATTATCTGGTCTCATTTTTAGAACAAAGCAGCCCCTGTTTGGATGGGCCAAAATCTGGGAGGGGCTATGTTAATATCCTGCCCTACATGACTATTAGAAATACTGATGCTAACATAAACATACAGCTTGGACATTCTGGACAAGAGAATGTCATTGATTCAATTGCCTATTTTCAGCACATTTCAATAGCTAACTGCAAAACATACAGTGTTTTTTATTAGATGTATATGTTATCCATAGGATTGGAAATAAATCTCAAACCATCACTAAACTTCAACTGCATTGGTCTGAAACTATGCATCTGGTCAGTGGCTTAAACTGAGAAATATACATGCATGTTCCTATACGATGTTAAAATTCCGTATTTGATCAACAAGCCAACATCTGACAATACATGCTCAGAAGATGAAACCACGCTTTAACCAATACACAAACTGTTTAACCTCCTGAAAAAAAATCCTAAAGTCCACTTACCATAAATATGCCAATTCTGAACCATCCTCTATTCTGTATCACATCACCACCATCATGTGCCATAAGCACTGGAACCTTAAATTACATACAGAGTATGATTTTATTAAATTTGATTTAAAAGACTAACAGGAAAACACTGGACGACAGAGTGACCAGGTGTGAAGGATGCATTCACTTTTGCAGAAGTGTCCACCAACTCACAATCTGAACTGTGTGTACAGTTATGTAGTTTACTCTGACCTTTAACCTCCCTGTGTGGTGTGGCAAGTGACTTCTGTTACAGTAAAGTAACATTAACAAGTAAGCAAGTAACATTATCTTCCAAAACCACTGGCAGCTCAGTAACTATTATCAAAATGTTTGCCACTGTCTGTAAGAGTTTTAACATTATACCAATAACATTTCCTACCCTTTGAGTAAACACTACCAGCAAGATAACATCCTCCTCAGGTCCTTGTCTCTTGTTGACTCACCATAGTTACAACGATTGGGAAAGGAAGCGCGATCATTCCAATAGGATTTCAATATGATCCAAGCAGCTTTGTAGCTAGGTGGAGTTAGCATGCAAAAGAAACACAAGACTTATGCATGTACAAGGTGTGTTAGATTCAGTGTTAGACAAACATATATCATGAAAGGATAACTGATGAGACTGGTGTGGTGACAAAAACAAGGAATGTTAGGCTAAGCCATAC
This sequence comes from Mastacembelus armatus, assembly GCF_900324485.2. Taxonomy (NCBI): domain Eukaryota; kingdom Metazoa; phylum Chordata; class Actinopteri; order Synbranchiformes; family Mastacembelidae; genus Mastacembelus; species Mastacembelus armatus. The sequence continues at coordinate 13,322,069 of NC_046640.1, forward strand.
AGGTATGCCGTCTTGTAAGTGGTAATTAAGTTGTTTACAGATGAATTAAAACTAAAAACATGCAAAAAAAAAAAAAAAACAGCAGTGTGGACTCAAAAGGAGAAAAAAAAAATCTTATATTGACTGTATGAACACACCAGTTTAAATAACCAAGTTTCTCCCAAGTCTAAAAACAGGTAAATCAAGAGTTTCTGGTCTTGTTGCAAAGTAAAAGCCCTAACTAGTCTCTGACTCATCCTCCACTGATCTGTCAAGTCATCTATTATAACAATTACGAGGGCAAATCACAAAGTACATCCCTGCCTATCCACTTTTACTTCATCTGATGGAAATTATTATACATTACAGGTATACAAATGTCTTGCATCAAATCACAATAACCTAAAGTAAATATAAAAAAATATATGTGGAGCATAAAAAAGCTCAAAACTATTCCAGCGTTCGAGAGCAGGAAGTTCTCAAAGTTATTATGAAACTTGCGAGCCATATTGTCAAGTGGGTGGATAAAACTGAGTTTATAGGGAACATCTGCATTGTGTGAAGTCTGTTGCTAGAGCAAAGACTTGTGGGGATGACATGATCTCCTTTCACTTAAGAAAGAAAGGTTTTATTTTCCCTTGGCTAAAAGAAACAGAAGGACGGTTGCAGCTATTTTCTCCCACTTGTAAAGAATTTGACATGGTTTAAGTATTATGTTAGGGTACAACTATATTTTGTGGAGATTGTTAACTTTACACTATGGGCTTAGTTGTGGTTTACAATCCTGTAGGGACTTTGTGTTGTCTAAGTGTATTCTGTGCACTAGTTCTCTTAGCCTTGAAGCATTTTTATTGCTAACAAAATATTTCAGCTCAGGTCAATATGGAGCTGTCGGACTGACTGAAAAAAAAATATTGATTTTAGAGTAGCCTTTAAAAGACTAGACATCTTTTTTTTAGCTTTTTTCATATCATTTTTTTAAACATACAGTCTAAACTTTTAACATTATTCTAGCCAAAATAAAGGGCTCATATTTAGGCTATACTGCATATTATTGATGCAAAAGTAAATTTTGTATTGGAAAGATTCAGACTTAAAACATCACCTATTGTCATATTAGGCTACTTGAGCTGAAGGAGCTGAGGACCAGATGACCCAGCCTGGCTCCTGCTGTGCCAGCTGAGTTTCTGGGAAGGGACTGTATGAGGTCATCGTGATTTCACAGGAAGCTATCAGTCTGGCCACGGAGCTGATTAAGACAAAAACTATACAACAACACAGTTTTGCTCCCCATATTCCTGCAACTTGGCATGAAGAGTGACTTTGACCAGAGGGCGTGGTTGAACTGCTAAACAGAACACACAGAGGCAGCAGCAGGATGAAACCCTGGACACAGGATTTGGATTGTGTAACATGCAACTCATAAAGTCTGATCACTGGCCTCAACTAAGTATTAACTTATATGCAGATCTCAAGAACATGAATGTGTAATATTTTTTTTTCTTTTGTGCTGTTTTAGAAAATCAACCCAGATTGCTTGGGGTAAAAACTACTATCAATAGACCAATGTGTGCGCACATATTACAAGGAGCACATCAACTAGGCCTGTTTTGGTGTCTCCTTTGTGAGATTGAACCTTTACCAGATATCACTGTAAAACAAAGAGACTTGCTATCATCTCAGGGTCAAAGCTGACGCTTTTCTAGACTTGTCTTAAGAAACCACTGCAATGATATTCTATGTGCACTAAAATCATTTTCCTAAGTGGGTGTATTTTGCATCTGAGAGGGTAGACAGTTTCTCACAGGCGCCCCTTGAGGTTTGTTGACTAAGGGATACAGGAGCAGGACCCCTGATAAACTGCAATGACTCTACAGTCTACACAGTTTATTCACAAAGTGGTGCTCACGTTGACTGGTAGGACCAGGGTACTGAAAATCATCTATGTGACATGTACAACCGGATTAAAAACATACCCTGCAATTTCTGACTGAAGCCTGGTGGCTGGAAATACGACAAAATGGGTTAGCATGATAAGGCCTAGGGAGGAGGCCTGCTTCTCTGAAACACCCATACCTATAAAACGTGACCACCCTTTGAGTGAGAACAAATGACATGTGTCAGGGTCTAAAAAAAAAAAAAAAAACGCATCCAGTTGCATGCCCCCTTTCATATTCCAGTCTTTGTGCTGAAAATCGCTGAGCTATTCACATACTGCAGTTCCCCTCCATGCCTGCGCTCCTCACCACACTGCTGAACAGAATATAAACATATTCCTCAGCAACAATACGACACTGCTGCTCTTCATTACAAACTCTGGGTAATACCAGGACTCGCCAGGCCCGCAGCCTAAACTAACACCTACCTGCACTGCCGTAGGACTTCGCCAACAGCCATCCGACACTTGCGCATATTTTGGCTTTAGTACAGTCATACAAATCCAAAGGCTTTATGTCTGGGACCACAAAAGTCTTCCTCATGGTAGGCGAGTCCACCATAGTGAGTCTGTGAAAAAAATGGGAAGCGTGTTTGCAAAAAAAAAAAAAAAAAAAAAAAAAAAAGCTAAACGACAGTATAAATATATTCAAGCAATCATTCTTTTACTAGACTATTCCACGGGACCGGGACTGAGAACACGGATATGGGTAAGGGTTTCGTCGGGAAAATATCCGCCCCGGAGCTGTTTCCAAGCGAGTTGAGGTCCTTGCCTGCGTGGTCCTGGAAATGAAATCCTTGTTAAATTATGCCTTACGAAGAAGAGAAGCCCCGACCCACCGGGACATGACAGAAAACCGAGCTAGTCCCCTGCTTTTTACCCTTCTTCGTCCGCATTGCTGTATGACCACTTCACTGTAAGCGACTCCTCTGAGCCCCGCCGATGACTGACGACCAGGTGCTCCACACTGGCATCGCTCACTCACCCCCCCCCCGTCCAATAGAAATCCACCTTGAAAGAGGGAGGCGGGATCTGCTTGTGAGAGGGCAGACAGCAGTAGAGGTGTGGTGTGACATTTGCTACAGGTGCATCACGCTGGTGCACAGGTGAACGTCGGAAGAGGAACCGTTTTGACTGCCATCATCAAAAGCTACAAATAACATTAAAACAAAACAAACTACAGGCATTTATTATTTTAAATGTGTAATTAATGACCAATGGTGGAGTATTCAGAGGGTTCATTTAAATTATAATATCCAAAACACATTAAAACAATGCTTGGATTACAAATTTACACGAGTAAAAAAAGTACTAGTAACAAGTCCCACTTAAAATATGCGTAATGGTCCTCTTAGATGTTGAATATATAACATTAGTGAATTTGAGTTTTTTAAATGTAATTATTTGTAAAGTTGTTAAAATATAAGTAGCATTTAGACAAAATTCTGTTGGTTGGAGTTAATTCATACTATATTGTTAGACCCTGTACATGGTATAGGTGACAATTACTGATTTAAAATATCTGTACAAGATATAGTATACTATAGTATAAGATCATTCCCCAAATTAATATACAGTGTATAGTATTATTTATTTGTTCTCAACAATCCATCAACATATCATAAATACTAGTTACTACTTAAATATCTGTTAAGGTAATTGTTGAGGTACTTTTTGGTACAAATCAACATCCCTATATACCATACTGTCTTTAAGAAGGCTGAAGGCCTTAAAAAGCTATAATGACAGGAACAAATGTAAATATATCTAGGAAAAAGATTAGTACAACTAAAAAAGGTTTTGTTTCTAACCACTTGTGAGTGAAGTGTTTTGTATTAGCACCATCCACATTATACAGAAATCTCAAGAGTGACTCATCACGTTTCTCAAAACTTTCCATGCACCCCACTGCAGTAGCTTTGTAAGAGGATTACTTCTCAGCTATTTTAATCTAATTATGAAAGAACAATTTCTTCCTAGTGAGTACTTTTTACAGTACTCTGCCAATTTAGTGTCAACAATTAAAAACATATGGCCCATTACTTCCAGTACAGATGGGGTTTGCTTATATGACTGGTGCACAATTTTTAATGTGACTATACACCCAAAGTAGCATCAATATAAGATGCTTTGCTTCTACCATGCATTTTTCTAGGTCACGTTCCTAAGGTAAGTTACTATTTAATATATCTAAACCAATCTTTATTACAAAAGGGTTTTCAAGACAAAGTAAAGAAAGTTCAGAAATTCAAAAAGATCAGCTTCTCACAGACTAAATTTCTGGTGCATAGTTAAACACTCCAAATTGTGATTGGTGAACCATATAAACACCTGTGACTAGAACTAACAGGCATTAGAAACTTCCAAATTAGCATTTACTGCAGGCTTATTGAATAATAAGCTGTTTTCAAAATTTCTACATCCTTCATATTATTCAATCAGATGTACAAAATGTTCAACTGAACTTGTATAAGTACAGTATGAATTTGATATATGAACCGTGACATATTGGATTTTACAAGACACCAACCACTCATACTTTAACCCAATAATGTGAAGCTTGAATGCTCAGCTCCACTTTCAAAGAATTCTCCCTGTGAGAGAAGCTATGCTCCTCCCCTATGTTTTCTAGGCCAGAGCTTCCAGTCAGAGAAAGGTCTTTGCATTTATTAGGTCTACAAAGGTTTTTCACTGTCAATTCTTTTACACAACGTTACACAAAGGCAATCTACATCAGAGCATAGTTACAGTTATCTTGTAACCACATATTAGTATTTCATAACTGAACACTGCTAATGCACAATTATCCTAAGCCTCATATCTGCCAAAGACTGACACCATGTGGCCAAAGCTAACAAAGGTTCATTGTTTTGTACACTGAACTATAAAAATCCACAAGGAAAATCCAGGGAAGGCACAGATACTGTCATTCTCACTGCTCTCGAGTCATTGTATTCTGTTAAAATAAAATTAATACAACTGAACTCTTACAAACCTTTGGAGCCTATTCAGTGACTATAAAAGCAATGAGTAGTCTTTATCTTTACAAAAGTCAGTAAGAAATCTTTCAGTCATCTTTAAGCCCTCCAAAGACAGCTGTGGGCACACTCTTCTGTTCAAGCTGCACCTCTGTAAATGCCAAGGGGAAAAGGCAATTAGTAAATGAGTTTTTATGAATATAAAACTACATGCATGAGTTTTAAGTTTGCCATGAGGCAAGACCTGTTGTGTCTGTCACTTACCATCTGGGCCTTGATCATCATCTTCATCCTCATCATCATCAATGTCAATCTCATCAGGATTGGCTTGTTTGGCAAGCTCAGCCAACTCACTGCGAGAATTGTCACTCCTGCATAAACACATGAAGATAAAAGACATACAACTTACATAAGGAAAATTAGGTCAAATTTCATAAAAGGCATATATTTTCAAAGATAATTGGACTGATTTTTAAATGGACTGAAAACAAAAACAACAAACCTGACAAAAAGAATCTTCTCTTTGGGCTTGGGTTTGTCCTGCTCAGCTTCTGCAGCAAGTTGCTGTGCTTTCTGCTCCAACATCTTCATGTCATCAATTCCAATCTGGCCTGGAGCAAGATCTGACACTGGAGAGAAGATTAATAAATGACTAAACAGAGTCACTAGTAACAATTTAATACTACATTAATTCTTGTGCAATGTTGGGGTTTACCCTAAAAATTTGAGGTACTAACCCAGAACAGAAAATTCTTGTCAGGATCTAACATGTTAGTGCAAGCCCACTCACCAGTGCCCGTGGAGCTTGTTGTGGCTTTCAGCATCTGAGAGGACATAAAGTTGACCTGTGTGTTGTATGTGGCCTGGACACTGCGTTTGATCCTCAGCATCTCTCTAATGGTGTCCTCATTTCCATGGCGGATTTCAAATTCTTTCCATGTTTGCCAGAAGTTAGCTGTGACCTGAAAGATAAAGTTCATAAATATGTCAAGAGAAATTATGAAATACCTGTATATCATTGCTGGAAATATGACATTTTATTCAGAAATATGTAATGGCAGGAGGCAGTCTATCTCACCCTGGGGTCACAGATCTGGGAGCAGTAGGAGTAGATGGCTCTGGCCCGATCAATCTCACCCAGTTTACTCTCCATGTCAGCAAATCGCAGACACATTTCTCTTGCATGCTCATCAGGAAGGACCTTGATAAATACAAAGGTAAATTCACATTTTAGGCATTTCAGTCATGAAAAGAGAAACATAATAAACACATGCGTAATTTTCAGTATAGCAGAAAAAGGAGGCAACTCAAGTATTTTCTATGGTTCACTACTACCATACCTCAATAGCCTTCTGGTAAATTGCTCTGGTATATGTTACTCCATAAATTTCAGCTGCTCTCTTGATGTATATATTGAACATGTGATGCCTCTCCTCAGTTTCAACTGCCTGTGTTGCTCTTTCATAGACAGCCATTGCATGTCTTGCCAATCCATACTCCTCTTCCAATTTGGCATACAACAGGTAAATGGCTGAAAAGCAAAAAAAAAAAAATAGTATATTTGGTTTCAATGTTTTTTATAATCATATTTTTTTTAAAAAACAAAACAATGCGGAATACACAAAACCTGTTGATGTAATTTTAAAAAAGCTACTTACTCTTGGCAAACTTGGCAGGGCATCCATCCAGGGCTTGCTCAAATAAATCCCTAGCTCTCTCCAGCTTCTTGCCCCCATAACGATCAATGAACTTGGTAAGGTAAGTATTCCAGATGTCATAAACATTTGGCCATCTGAAGAGAGCAATACCACGTTCATATGCCTAAAAAGGTATTAAGAAAGACATCAATTAATTATTTAAATTGGCAAAGCAATAATACCTATTAAAAATAAATACTGGTTTAGGTAATCTACAGCATGTTATTACTTTGAAGCTTTCCTCAAAGTAGTTGTGCTCTTCAAGGAACATGGCATAATTGATGATGATCTGTGGTGTGGCAATGCGAAGGTCAATAATGCGGTCATAAACTGCTTTCGTAGACTGAGAAGGGAAAAAAAAAAAAGAATTAAGACTCAAAATCTAAAGCTCCCAGAAACAGAGATTCTAATTTATATTTACTGCATATAATAGGCTCACATAATATATCAGGAACTCCCAGACATGTAATGAACATACCTGGAAAGTGCCAAGACTCTCCTCCAAGTCTGCCAGCATAGACCAGACCTTCAAAGACTTGTACACTCTGTTTTGGACTGGCTCAGATGAATCAAAGTACTCTGCTTTTTTGGATGGGATGGCAGTGGCTTTCTATATTTAAATAATAAAACAAAATTTCAATTATATACACAATTGCTTAAAATTGCCACAATTCATGACTGAGAGGTTGAAAAGTTTTCACTTATTCATTAATGTCATTTATTTCTTTGTTGTTGGGATTTCCCAAATTCTTAACACCACAACTGCCCACAGTCTATTTTGTTGTTTATGCCTTTGTTTCACCTAGATCCAAGTGAACATCTATTCAACATCTGATAATTGAGACAGCTTCAGACAAAGCAACCAACATGGCAAACATGACATATATCCTAATCTTTGAAGGACTATACTGGTTATCAGGTTTTAAATGAAAAAATATGCTTGTAAAAATATTTGTAGCAAGACTAATCTTTGCCAGTGTTGTTGTAGTTTCTTAATCTTGCCACTAGGTGATACTCAATGCCTAGCATAAATGTTGTTACTAGCTTACTGATAGTACTTCTAATAAGGAAAGCAGATGTGATAAATTTGTCTCACCCTCAGTATGCGCAGTGCCTGTTCATAGTTCTCATGGCGAAGTTCCATCTCTCCATACTCACACCACACGGCTGCAAGGTCATCTACCTGCTTGTAGTTCACCTTGGTTGCCTTTTCAAAGATTGTCCTGGCCTGAGTGGCAATGAGTAAATATAAGATGTAAGGAAAAGAAAAAACACACATGACCTGAAGGGCTGACGATTTATAGAATCACTATGGAAAGATCTCTGTGACTTACATCATCCAGCTGTTCATTTTCCTCATAGAACTTAGCAAAGAAGACCCAAAGACAGTGAGGCTTCCCGGTGGCCTTCACTGGATCCACAGTCTGCACGGCCTCAGTATATGTGTTAATGATCTGCAAAGAACATGATGAGAATGAATCCATTTGTAATGTACTACACAAATGCAGTTAAATACATGGGTGTTTATTAATTCTGCAATATGTCTGTCCAAACAGTATATAGACAGCAAAAACTCACCTGCCGCGGATTGCCCTCATATAGTTTTACCCGCTTGTGCCACTCATGGACATTATGAGGGTTCTGCCTCAGCAATACACTGTTTAAGAGGAGAGGCCGCCGGGCTATAAGCTGCTCGAAGCGGGCCAGTCTAAGCTCTAAATCTATGTCATCTGGGAGGAGAGGCACAAAGAGTAAGACATACATGACACGGGAATAGAAAGCAAGGAGTGTGACCAATACTAATGAATCCATATGCACCATCTTCATCCTGCCCCATCTCTGCAGTGGTCTCCATCTTGGCAGCAATCATGCTCTCCTCAAACTGGGCATAACTATCAAACACCTGTGTGAAATCCCTTACTGTTACCACTGTAAGGATGGCTTCTTCATATACATCACGGGCCTGAGAAAGCAAGCACACATAGTCATAGTCAATCTGAAATTGACACATAGCAAATTAATGTTAATAGAACTGAAATAACTCAACTGAGATGCTGCTTTTATGTTAAATACAAATTACAGCTTTTTATAGGAAACACACTTTCTCAAAGTGGCCGCTCCTGATGTAATAGTCAGCTAAAGAGCACCAAAGTTTTCCAAGTTGGTCTGTGAAGCGAGTGAGGCCTCCTCGGATGATGGCTCCTACATTTAGAGAAGTGACTTTATCAGGGTTCTGGGAGATCAGGTCGCATAGTTCATGCCACAGCTGTTCAAGAAACAGATGCAGAAAAATGATTTATCGATTTATTTTCCTGTTCAGCTAAATAAAAAAAATAAAAAAAGAAAGAAAACAGGCATATGATGAGCATAAAATCTTACTTGGTAGTTAGACTTGCCCTCTTTGGACACAAAACCTTCATCATTGACTACAGCTGCTAGTCTCACAGCTGCTTCATCCAAGCGCCCAACAGACCGTAAGTAGTCTATGTATTCCTCTGCATTTTCTGGAGAAAGCTACATGATACAAAGAGCAGACAGCACATTTTGAGCAAATTCTCAAAATGGAGAAAACCTCAGGAAGAGCAACTGACATTTTACACATATAATACTGGAACATCATATCAATCCTTTTCCTTGATATCCCACTGAAAGTGTGTAAATACATTATCAGTGTGATCAGAAACAACAGTTGTATGGAACGAAGTTGTATAATTTGCTCTCACCTTAAGATACCTGCGGTACACCCGGATGGCTGTCTCAGGCAGGGGCAGGTTCCGGACAAAGCGAAGATACAGAGGCCAGATGCGTGGGTGTTGAGTAACAGGAAGAGCTCTGAGTGCACGGTCAAATGTTCGGCGACTTCTTGTAATCTTGCACTGAGACACGAGGAACTGGCAATAATCAAGCCATATTCTGGGCATCTAGTTTAAGAAAAGGATGATGATTTGTTTAAGGCACAGGATCAACAGACTACAGTATATTAGGGATGAGCATTTCTAATAGTCCAGTATGGTGTTACATAGGAAGTACTACCTTATGCATGAACACTAGTCCCCTTTCATGGCAATTATTGACCTCTTCATAGGCTGGCTCAGTGATGCATTTCCCCTTGACTTGTTTCCGTCGCTCTCGCAGATAATTGTACCATAGCTTATAGCTGTAAACAAGAGGACATTGTTGTTAGTTAGACCATAAGCAAAAAAATCTCTGGACAAAAGTCCAATATGACCACTAAAATAAACAAACTTAACTAAACTGCTTAAAAAGTACAACAATGATCACCCCAATAAACCAGTGACAACGATATATTAATCGCAAGCCCATGATATTGTTGCATTTAGTGATTACCTGCTTTCATTATAATGTTCACCTGTGTGCAGGGGCAATTTTAGACCCTGTTAATTTTGTGCACTTGTTTTGTAATCTGCCACACACACACATAAGAGCATGATGGAGATTAAATCCATAAATTAAAAAAGCAAATACAGTGGCTGAGTGTTCTGACAGTGAACACTGGGTCATTATTACTGACACTATAAGAAGTGTATGGTTACAGTTCCATGCTATGAATATTGTCAAACAATGCTACCTGACTTAGCTACACACTTGCCAGGTAATGAGGTACTGTAACTGAGGCACTTTATTATTTTAGTGTAAATACTATGAAACAGCAATAGTGTGTAGTATTTTAAAGAACTGCAATTATTCGCCTTCATTAACAAATCAAAGAAAACTCAGTTTTATGTTTACAATAGAAATAGGGTAACTTTGCTCCAAATGGTAAATTAACAAACTACTGCTAAGCTGCATGCATTTTGTACACATATTCCAAATAATTACACATATCGGCTATGTAGTCACACAAAGTATTTATTGAATCATTTATGGACAGTGAAACCATGCATTGGGCAAACCCTCAATAACTGGAAATCTGTTCTTCCATAGATGGATATACAATTATTTTTTTTAAAGAAAACAACCTGGTTCAGATATGAAAGTGAGGTCAAAATCGCACTACCTAACTGCATTGCTCATAGCAACCCAATATTCAAGCAGAACAATGTCATAAATCAATATGGATCAATCCATACTGCTTTTTAGAGTCTAGTTTATTTGACAGGATGTTATTATTGCTATTTGGTTGACAGCACAAAGAAGGAGAAAGGAGGACAGTGATGGAGACAAGGGGAGAGAGCAACCAGTCCTGTCTGTGTTATTTACCTGCCAGGAAGCTCCTTGAGGGCCCGCTCGTATATCATGTTGAGGGTGGATTTAGGTCCATTCTGCTTAAACTCGATGTATCGCATCCAACACTTGACCGAGTATGGGTTCCGGATTATCTCCTCTTCATAAGGGAGATCATCATCCTCCTAACATGGGCAGAAAAAACAGCACAGTGCACTTCAACTTGACTGTTTCGAACAAGTTACGTTGGCTAAAGCTAACCTAAGGCTAGCGAAGCTATCATTAGCTAGCTAATAAATGTTAGCTGTATGGTGTAACTTACAAATGTAACATCGGATTTTCCGTTTAGCGAAGGCATTTCTTCTTTTACCCTGAAGGCCAGAGTACAAAAGTGGTTCTAGATTTAAAAAAAAAAGTTCAGTCAAATGAAAGTTAGCTAACGTTAGCATGCAAACTTCTCAAAGCATGTAACTGCTAGCCCTTAGTGATATTTCCGGCTACGTCACATACTACGCAAGCGCGTAATGCTCGACAGATTTTTTTTTTTTTTTTTTTTTTTTTTTTTAAAAAGAACTCTTTATTGAACATGAACAGTGTACAAAGCAAGACGGAAACAAAAAACAAAAAACATACACACTGCTATAAAAGATGAGAGTGAAACTAATATATACGAAGGTAATATCCTCCACAGGTAAGTTTAAAGATACAAAATAAAGTTTTGACATTTGGATACAGCATACCAGTAGTACGGCAATAAACTACAGCAATAGCTTCTTCTCCAAAACATCTAACATGATCTGTCCTTCTGATGTCCTCATTCCTGATCCTATCCATCCTTGTCACTCCCAGAGAGAACCTCAACATCTTCAGCTCTGCTACCTCCAGCTCTGCCTCCTGTCTTTTTCTCAGTGCCACTGTCTCTAAACCAGACAACATTGCTGGTCTCACCACTGTCTTGTCCACCTTTCCTTTCATTCTTGCTGACGTGTCCCTTGTTCTTAAAGATGGGCACCAGTACACTTCTCCATTCTTCAGGCATCCTCTCATTCTCCGAGATCTTGTTAAGTAGCCCAGTCAAAAACTCTACAGCCACCTCTACTAAACACTTCCATACCTCCACAGGTATGTTGTCAGGACCAACTGCCTTTCCACTCTTCATCCTCTTTAACGCCTTCTTCACTTCATTCTTACTGATCTTTGCTACTTCCTGCTCCACAACAGTCACCTCTTTTACTCTGTGCTCTCTAACATTTTCCTCATTCATCAACTCTTCAAAGTATTCCTTCACACTTGTGGCACCTGTCAACACATCCCTAACCTGCTGCACATCCTTCCCATCTCTGTCTCTCTGCCTCGTCAACCTGTACAAATCCACCTGTCCCTCCTTAGTGTCCAACCTATCATACAAATCCTCATACGCCCTTTGTTTGGACTTTGCCACCTCTACCTTCACCTTACACTGCATCTCCCTGTACTCCTGTCTGTTCTCTTCTGTCCTCTCAGTGTCCCACTTCTTCTTAGCTAACCTTTTCCTCTTAACACACTCCTGAACTTCCTCATTCCACCACCAAGTCTCTTTATCTGCTTTCCTCTTTCCAGATGACACACCAAGTACCCTCCTACCTGTCTCCCTGATCACTTTAGCTGTAGCTGTCCAGTCATCTGGAAGAACCTCCTGACCTCCCATAGCCTGTTTCAGCTCGTCCCTGAAAGCCACACAACACTCTTCCTTTCTCAACTTCCACCACTTGTTCCTCTGCTCTTCATCTTCCTCACCACCAGAGTCATCCTACACACCACCATCCTATGCTGTCTGGCTACACTCTCCCCAACAACTACTTTGCAGTCACTGATCTCTTTCAGGTTGAAACGTCTGCACAAGATGTAATCAACTTGTGTGCTCCTGCTTCCACTCTTATATGTCACCCTATGCTCCTCCCTTTTCTGTAAAAATGTGTTCACTAGAGCCATTTCCATCCTTTTTGCAAAGTCTACCACCATCTGTCCTTCTGCATTCCTGTCCTGCATACCAAACTTACCCATCACTTCCTCCTCACCTCTGTTTCCCTCACTAGCGTTCGTTGAAGTCTGCCCCAATCACCACCCTCTCACCACTAGGGATACCCTGAATCACCTCATCCATCTCCCTCCAGAATTTCTCCTTCTCTTCTAACTCACATCCTACCTGTGGGGCATAACCACTGACAACATTCAACATCACACCTTCAACTTCCAGCTTCAGACTCATCACCCTACCTGACACTCTCTTCACCTCCAGAACATTCCAAGCAAAATCCTCCTTCAGGATAACTCCTACTCCATTCCTCTTTCCATCCACACCATGATAAAACAGCTTGAATCCTGCTCCTAATCTATAGGCCTTGCTACCTTTCCACCTGGTCTCCTGAACACACAAAATATCCACCTTTCTTCTCTCCATCATATCAGCCAACTCTCTAGTTTTCCCTGACAAAGTCCCTACATTCAAAGTCCCTACTCTAAGTCCTACACTCCTGACCTTTCTCTTCTCTCTTTACCTACGAACACGCCTTCCTCCTCTCCTTCTTCGACCAACAGTAGTCCAGTTTCCACTGGCACCCTGTAAGTCAACAGCACCAGTGGTGGTCGTTGTTAACCCGTATGCAAGTCGTATTTGTGATTCGCATGTTTGATTTGGCTTGGATTTTACGTCGGATGCCCTTCCTGACACAACTCTCTGCATTTACCCAGACTTGGGACTGGCACATGAAGACACTGGATTGTGTCCGTTTGTGGTTGCATTGCCATCTAGATTTTCCATAAAATATATAATATCATTATAAGCAAATACAGATAGTTCATTTTTAGCATCAACCAGCTTCACAAATCTGAACAGAATTTATTGGTAAATGGGCAACTGAAAAAAAGATTCTCAAGAGTTTCTGACTCTGAAGAGCAAAAGGTACTGGGGTCCACATCAAAACCAAATCTCTTATGAAGGAAATCATTAACAGGAGAAATTGCTGATATTATCTTGAAGTGGGTTTCTTTAGTCAGCTATGTTTTTCTTGTTTAAAGACCAAAGATAGAAATATAAACATCGGAAGTGGTATTCAGTTAGCAGATGATATTTCTTGTGCCCAAGTCAACTCCTTTGGTCCATTAAGTTAGAAGAGCGATTGACAGCCATGCACGTGCTTGTCAATGTTTTGCCGTCAGCTATAGAGTGTAAAGCAGAACTGGACTGGGACATAAAATTGGCCTGGCATTTTTTGGCCCAGATGATCAACCACCATTTGTCATATGCCACCCAAGCTGAGTAGCCTAATGTTAATCAATGCCGTTGACAAATGTAGGCCTACCAGTTTAAGTGGACCAGCATAGTCACTTGCTTGGACTCATTTCTGCTAGGATGGTATCATCAAGGTTCACTTTGAACAGGACTTAAGTTACTGATACGGCTAAAGTTCAGTTAAGAATACAGTTAGGATGTAGGCTAGACACTGACATGGGTGTCAGTTGCTCTTCTAACTTGATTTGATGGACCAAATGAGTTTAATTTACTTTTGACATTTTAACTTTATTCTGAACATTGTATTTTGTTTTTAATATCAACATTTTAACTATATTCTTGGCATTTTCGACTTCAGCTGTGCAAAATAATTTTTAAAAATCCTTCTTTGTTGCCCCAAGTACTCTGTCATATAATTATGACATTTGAAGATATTGTAAAAGATTTCTGTTTTATATGGGATACCATACACCATAACAGATAGACTACTGGAAGACTGTTATCTTTACGTTCATAGAAAAGGATGACCAGGATTGCAGCATTTCACAACACTAATCTTCTATTTGCAACAGTCAGAAATTACTGTAATCTCTAAATTTGTCTTTGATGTTTGTCTATGATGTTAGCATACAAGAATCAATTTTATTATTTTTTTCATGTAACTGAATAAGCCAGCTGTGTACAGTAAAAGTGTACTGAAGCAAGTCCTAATAGTATGTCTGATAACATGCAGACAATTATGCATGTGTGAGTGAAAGGGATACAGAAATGTAAACAAACAAACAAACAAAAAAACCTATGGTCAATTTCTAAAAGTTGACAGCTGTTACAAAATGTTTACAACTGTAAGGTTGATGGGAAAGTTGGAAGGCATTTACTCTCAAGGGAACAAAAAGTGACAATTTGTCATTAGTAGACAACAACTGGTGAACATATCAACTCAAATTAGCTGGGTGTCATGAGAGAAACTGCATTTGGGCCTCAGACCAACTTTGTAGTGAGCTTTTACACATATACATATCCACATACATAGGTCTGTAAATTTATTAACATTTCATCTATTTTATTAATACAGAAGAAAATCTGAAATAAGCAGAGAGAAATCTAAAAAGAAGCATATTTTGCAGCAAAGGAGTTTCCATATGAAAGCAACAACACTCTGAATCAAATGTCACACAAGGATAAAGATCTTTAATTTCCAAGTGGAACTTATTATAGGTCATGTCTCATCCTTTTGGCAAGTGTCCTTCTTGTCCTATTATGGCAAGGTGTAATACCACTTTTTGGATAGGGCCTTGTTGAAATTTATTAGAGGAATAGGAGATGTGCCAGCGTCCTGCAACCATATACCAGCACCACTTGAGTGCTTCTCCAAAATTAAGTCCATTCCTGGATATGAACATGTTCACAAGGGTAAGTAGAGCCAGTGCCTGTCTGCCAGCCCCTCATTATAAATTGAAGAAACCCTTCCCAAGCAATTCAACTCATCTAAATTTAATTGAGTAAATTATTTATTGTAGCAAAACAGTGGGACTAAAAACTGGGTATATATTCCGGAGCATCTATTTTTGGACCTCACCATCACGCCTATGTTTTACAAAAAGGAAAAAAGTCCAATGCTTCTCTATACAACACTCTGTATGCTATTACTAATAAAACATGACATTCATTTCAAAATGAATGTACGATGCATGAAGGACTTTAACATAAGATTACTACATTTTATTTTACTAATATTTGTGATAAACGTGAAAAATGGCCATGATAGCCTTTCAGAAATTTGAAATGTGGACAAGCTCTGACACTCAATACCAGTGACATTTAAGTGTGGGTTTATGGGTTCAAAAAAGGAAGCTAACTCCCTTGATAAACTTTAAATATTCATTCCTCAGATTAGGTATGCTTTGATTTCATTGTCTATTATACAGCATGTATGATATACAAACACACACCACTCATGCAGTACTGAAATCTGAAGCAGTTGTATATTCTTTTTTAGAATGTAATCTCTGAAATTTGCTTTAATTCTGATCCCAGCTTGTTCTAAAAATATTTGTATTGATTAGTAACAATATTTATCTAAAAACTAAATGTAAAATGATTATTTAAATAGTTTTTAGTGTTTCTTGTTTTAATGCTATTCTTACAGTACAGCAATGTTATTGCTTATGCAAAGAAAAAAAGCTGCCCAAACCTGCAATGTCACACGATAGGTCTTAAGATGTCAAGGATGCTTGACCAAATCGAGTGGCAGACTGTTGCTGAACAGGCAGTTCCCACTTGTATAAAAGGAGCAGCTTCAGACTTTTCTGAGAGCTGATAGGCATCTCACACAGGTTAGTGCTTTGTGTATGTTTATGCTCAAATAATTTGCTTTTACTTAAAATAGCATTAATGTCACACTATCTTATATTTCATTTCAAGTTATTTTAAGAGATAAAATTATTAAACAAAGATGTTACTAACAAAGATATTGAAGCTTTTAAGGACTCTTAGTCTGTAATTTAGAAAAGTGTTATGTACAGTGATATTTGCTGAGCATTTTAGTTAAATTTAAAATTGAATCATAAAGGTTTGTGTACAATAAGGTTAAAAATTGAATTAGTGTGACTGCAGTTTACTACCATAAAGACTTCCAATTTTGTATCCTGTTCAATGATTACATTGATCTTTCATTTAAAGTATCCTTGGACAACAACAGCTCTGTGCTACACAGTTGGGATAAAGAGAGGTAAGACTTGGCTACAATAACACAACCACTATAATGTTTAGGTACAAGCACTATGAAAGTATTTAACACAGACTTTTTTGGTCTCTGCTCTCTGCAGTCTCGACTAACGTGCCATCATGAGTACAGACGCGGAGATGGAGCAATATGGCCCGGCGGCCATTTACCTCCGGAAGCCAGAGAGGGAAAGAATTGAGGCACAAAACACTCCTTTTGATGCCAAAACAGCCTACTTTGTGACTGATCCTGAGGAGATGTACGTCAAGGGCAAACTTGTCAAAAAGGAGGGTGGCAAAGCCACAGTTGAAACACTGACAGGAAAGGTAGGTGATTGAATGCAATGAAATTCATCAATATACCACTGTAAAAAGTAACTAAGTAAAACTGAACAATTGTACTATATTTTCTGTTCAGAGTGTCACTGTAAAAGAGGATGACATCCATCCCATGAACCCCCCCAAGTTTGACAAGATTGAGGACATGGCCATGATGACCCACCTCAATGAGCCATGTGTGTTGTATAACCTCAAAGAGCGTTTTGCATCATGGATGATCTACGTAAGCTTTTAAATTAACATTTTGATCAGCATGAATATACAATATTTATCAACCATGAACAAATGTAGATGCAATGATTTTTAGCGTGAACATTCTTTTCTCTACAGACCTACTCTGGCCTGTTCTGTGTCGTCGTGAACCCCTACAAGTGGCTCCCAGTGTACGACGCTCAGGTTGTTATAGCATACAGAGGCAAGAAGAGGATTGAGGCTCCACCCCACATCTTCTCCATCTCTGACAATGCCTATCAGTTCATGCTCACTGGTAAGATCAAGGTTAAAGTGTGTTAAAGACTGAGACATTAACTAAAACATACTCTTGTTAAATGATGATAAAAAGAAACTCATGTAAAGCATGTTTGCTTGTATTTCAGATCGTGAGAACCAGTCTATCCTGATTACGTGAGTATTACACATGCTAAATCTTTATAAACTTTATGATAGTGAAGAAGAATCTTTTTAACAATGTGTCTCTTCTACCACAGTGGAGAATCTGGTGCAGGAAAGACTGTCAACACCAAGCGTGTCATCCAGTACTTTGCAATAGTTGCAATGGCTTCATCTAAGAAGGCTGAGCCAACAGCTGGCAAAATGCAGGTAAAAATGAGTGCTGTTACTAAAAAAATGATCAAAGATTTGTTTGTGGACTATTTATAATCTATCTATAACATATCACTGACATAATTAATCAATCACTAATCAATATAATATCTTTCTGTAGGGCTCACTGGAAGATCAAATCATTGCAGCTAACCCTCTGCTGGAGGCTTATGGTAATGCCAAGACTGTGAGGAATGACAACTCCTCTCGTTTTGTAAGTGAAAAAGGGGCATAAAATTAAACATATGCCTTTTGACCTGCATATCAGGAATCCTACTGACTTAAATCTGATATGTTTAGGGTAAATTTATCAGAATTCACTTTGGAACCACTGGCAAATTGGCTTCAGCAGATATTGAAACATGTAAGTCATTTCAACATCCTATTCAGTCAACTTTGTTTGAATTTACACTTGGGTATGATATCAATTTGGAAAGCATTTCAAAGACCTAATGTACTAATGTACGATATCAGCAATGTACTATACTGTTACCTTATGGTGATGTGTCAAACTTAGATCTGCTGGAGAAGTCCCGTGTCACCTTCCAGTTGTCTGCTGAGAGGAGCTACCATATCTTCTATCAGCTGATGACTGGCCACAAGCCTGAGCTCCTGGGTAGGTTATGACAAAACATGGAAATTGCTAATTTATCCATTGAACTAAGACAGGAGCATTTATTCATGTATTTCTTCTGATCTATTCCAGAGGCTCTGCTGATCACCACCAACCCCTATGACTACCCAATGATCAGTCAGGGTGAAATCACTGTCAAAAGCATCAATGATGTTGAGGAGTTCATTGCAACAGATGTAAATTATCAATTTATATTTGAATCAAGAATGAATAATTAGGGATCCAAGAGAAAAATATCACATCAGGCATTAACTGATTTCTTTCCAATACAATGCAGACTGCCATTGACATCTTGGGCTTCAATGCTGAGGAGAAAAATGGCATCTACAAGCTGACTGGTGCTGTCATGCATCATGGCAACATGAAATTCAAGCAGAAGCAGCGTGAGGAGCAGGCTGAACCTGATGGCACTGAGGGTAATTACTAAAATAATACCATGTACCGATCATGTACTCTAAGTTTTCTTGTGTGGAAAGTACCACTAAATAATTACTAAATAAGTAATTACTAAAATAATACCATGTACTCATCATGTACTTTCTTAGTTTTCTTATGTGGAAAGTACCACTAAGGTCAATGTGTACATACCACTCACTGTCTTTTTTTCCATCAGTGGCTGATAAAATCGCCTACCTCTTGGGCCTGAACTCAGCTGATATGCTGAAAGCTCTGTGCTACCCAAGAGTCAAGGTCGGAAATGAGATGGTGACCAAAGGTCAGACCGTTCCACAGGTAATAAAGAGGAATTTGGGATTTTCAACAAACTCTGTAGATATTTGCATATTTGCCATTGTAAATAATTTCAATGCTCAAATCTCTTCTAGGTGAACAATTCTGTCATGGCTCTGTGCAAGTCTGTCTATGAGAAAATGTTCTTGTGGATGGTCATACGTATCAATGAGATGCTGGACACAAAGCAGCCAAGACAGTACTTCATTGGAGTGTTGGATATTGCTGGATTTGAGATCTTTGATGTAGGTTGAGCAAACACATGTAAAGATGGATTATACATAAACACTGTGGCCAATCAGTTGACTCTCTACCTGTTTATTGTAGTTCAACAGCTTGGAGCAGCTTTGCATCAACTTCACCAACGAGAAACTGCAACAGTTTTTCAACCACCACATGTTTGTCCTGGAGCAAGAGGAGTACAAGAAAGAAGGCATTGCATGGGAGTTCATTGACTTTGGTATGGACTTGGCTGCCTGCATTGAGCTTATTGAGAAGGTGAGGGAAATGTGTCAGGGATTCTCAGGGCATTCTCTTAACTGTTGATTTTTAATCCTATTGTATTTTCCTTTCAGCCAATGGGCATCTTCTCCATCCTTGAAGAGGAGTGCATGTTCCCCAAGGCCTCTGACACAACTTTCAAGAACAAGCTGCATGACCAGCATCTTGGCAAGACCAAATGCTTTGAGAAGCCAAAGCCTGCAAAGGGCAAAGCTGAGGCTCATTTCTCCCTGGTTCACTATGCTGGTACAGTGGACTACAACATCAGTGGCTGGCTGGACAAGAACAAGGACCCCCTGAATGACTCAGTTGTTCAGCTCTACCAGAAGTCTTCTAACAAACTGCTGTCTTTACTGTATGCAAGCCATGGTGCAGTTGAGGGTAAGAAGCTGATAAATTTAAACTGAAAATCTGTTAATTTTTGTTACTTGATTTCAATGAGCAGTTTTTATGTGGCTTTAAACCTGAGCAGGTAAAACAAATTGACTGTCTGTCATTTTTGAAACTTTTTTTCAAAACAGAGGCTGGTGGTGGTGGCAAGAAGGGTGGTAAGAAGAAGGGTGGCTCCTTCCAGACTGTGTCTGCTCTTTTCAGAGTATGTATTGTTCTATCTTTTTGAAAATACAGTTCAAAGTCTTATATTAAAATAATGTCTGACCTATTATCTTATGATCTTGACCAACAGGAGAATTTGGCCAAACTGATGACCAACTTGAGGAGCACTCATCCTCACTTTGTGCGTTGCTTGATTCCCAATGAAACAAAGACCCCAGGTAAAAAAAAAAAAAAAACTACAGTCCTGCTTTTTGCAGTATATGTTACAGTGAAATATTTAACACTGTACAAATTTTCAACTCTCAGGTCTTATGGAGAACCCCCTGGTCATCCACCAGCTGAGGTGTAACGGTGTGCTGGAAGGCATCAGGATCTGCAGAAAGGGCTTCCCCAGCAGAATCCTCTATGGTGACTTCAAGCAGAGGTTACTGCAGTTTTCATTATAAGAAAGTGAAGTTGATTTTTATTGAGGTATTGTGAGGGGAAACACTAAGAGCAAGGACAATATATGGAATAACACTTTCCTCTTGTAGATACAAAGTGCTGAATGCCAGTGTCATCCCAGAGGGACAGTTCATTGACAACAAGAAAGCTTCAGAGAAGCTGTTGACCTCCATTGATGTCGACCACACCCAGTACAAGTTTGGACACACTAAGGTAACATTGTCATAGACTACATTACTTTTGTTCTGTTATGTGAATGGGTATTTTATTGATTTATGGATTTATTGTAATACCAACACACAGGTGTTCTTCAAAGCTGGTCTGCTGGGTACCCTGGAGGAGATGAGAGATGAGAAACTGGCTGAGCTGGTGACCATGACTCAGGCTCTTGGCAGAGGATATGTCATGAGGAAGGAGTTTGTCAAGATGATGGAGAGGAGGTAATATTCTCACATATTCCAGTTGTACAAATGCTTTTCTTCAACTTCATAAAATCACTTTGCAATGCAAATGACACATTATATATGATTTGTTTTCCCAGAGAATCTATCTTCAGCATCCAGTACAACATCCGTTCATTCATGAATGTCAAAAATTGGCCATGGCTGAAACTGTACTTCAAAATCAAGCCTCTTCTGAAGAGTGCTGAGACTGAGAAAGAGCTTCAAGAGATGAAGGACAACTATGAGAAGATGAAAATAGACCTGGCTACTGCCTTGGCCAAGAAGAAGGAACTGGAGGAGAAAATGGTTTCCCTGCTGCAGGAGAAGAATGACCTGCAACTGCAAGTGTCTGCAGTAAGTAAGACACTATGTATATACACTGATTTTTATACTGAAGTATTTTAGACTACTCCATCATTGTCAATGTGCAATGGAAGAACTGTAAAGAAAAGTAAAATAAATGGATAAGTTAAAAAACAATCAATAAAAAATCTACAACAAAGATAATAATAAAGGATTTTATTGTGTATGGTGTCAAATGTACTATAGGAAATTGAGAATCTCTCTGATGCTGAGGAAAGGTGTGAAGGGCTCATTAAGAGCAAGATCCAACTCGAGGCCAAACTCAAAGAGATTAGTGAGAGACTGGAGGATGAAGAGGAAATCAATGCTGAGCTGACTGCCAAGAAGAGGAAGCTGGAGGATGAATGCTCTGAGCTGAAGAAAGACATTGATGACTTGGAGCTCACCTTGGCTAAAGTGGAGAAGGAGAAACATGCCACAGAAAACAAGGTTCAACAAAGTCACTTTAACTGTCCTTTGTCTAAAAAAGAAAGAAGTTCAGTCTTGTCCCCATTCCATTAATTTTTGACTTTTTGCACAATTTCAGGTCAAAAACCTGACAGAGGAGATGGCATCTCAGGATGAGGCCCTTGCCAAGTTAACAAAGGAGAAGAAAGCCCTCCAAGAGAGCCACCAGCAAACACTGGATGATCTCCAGGCAGAGGAAGACAAAGTCAACACTCTGACCAAGGCCAAGACAAAGCTGGAACAGCAAGTGGATGATGTAAGAAAACAACTGCTTTGACTTTGTGGTTTTGCCCCATAATGACAGGGATATTTTGTCTTTTCAATGCCACAAATGAACTTTAAACATCATTACTAACTGTTGTAGCTTGAGGGATCACTGGAGCAAGAGAAGAAGCTCCGCATGGACCTTGAGAGAGCCAAGAGGAAGCTTGAAGGAGATTTGAAACTGGCCCAGGAATCCATAATGGATCTGGAGAATGACAAGCAGCAGTCTGAGGAAAAAATCAAGAAGTAAGTGAACTGATATAACTGTATTTCATTGTGTGACCTCAATTCATACTTTCAAAATTAAGCATGATGTTATATTATTGAAATCCAGGAAGGATTTTGAGACCAGCCAGCTCCTCAGCAAGATTGAGGATGAACAGTCCCTTGGTGCTCAGCTTCAGAAGAAGATCAAGGAACTCCAGGTAACAATGTTTTACATGAATATTATCTCCAGTGACTCAGAAACAACATGTTTAAGCCAATTATCCTTTATGATGTTACTATGATGAAATCTAGGCTCGTATTGAGGAGCTGGAGGAAGAGATTGAGGCTGAGAGGGCTGCCCGGGCCAAGGTAGAGAAGCAGAGGGCCGACCTCTCCAGGGAACTTGAGGAGATCAGTGAGAGGCTTGAGGAAGCTGGTGGAGCAACAGCTGCTCAGATTGAGATGAACAAGAAGCGTGAGGCTGAGTTCCAGAAGCTGCGTCGTGACCTTGAAGAGTCAACCCTGCAGCATGAAGCTACCGCAGCCGCTCTCCGCAAGAAGCAGGCTGACAGTGTTGCAGAGCTGGGAGAGCAGATCGACAACCTCCAGCGTGTCAAGCAGAAGCTGGAGAAGGAGAAGAGCGAATACAAGATGGAGATTGATGACCTCAGCAGCAACATGGAGGCTGTAGCTAAAGCTAAGGTAAGTCTTTTGTTTATAAGTAAAGGTTTTCCCGCTATTTTGAGGATAAAATGTAATAAAATATAAATCATCTTGAGATTAATATGTAAAGGCAATACCACATATAGTGACACAACAGAGCATCTACTGGAAATATCTGTGTTTGTGCATGTATTTCAATCATAGCATATTTATCTTTAATAGGGCAACTTGGAAAAAATGTGCAGAACCCTTGAGGACCAACTAAGTGAGCTCAAAGCCAAAAATGATGAGAATGTTCGCCAGCTGAATGACCTCAGTGCACACAAGGCAAGACTGCAGACAGAGAACGGTGAGTCTCCTCAAAAGAAACCAAGTCTGTCTATAGACTTAAAACTTTTCAAAAACTCATTTAAATTGTCCTTCAGGTGAGTATGCTCGCCAGCTTGAGGAGAAGGAGGCTCTTGTTTCCCAGCTGACCAGGGCCAAGCAGGCTTTCACTCAGCAGATTGAGGAGCTCAAGAGACACATTGAGGAGGAAGTGAAGGTATGAACAATAACAATTGTTTTTTTAAAAAGGTAACTAAAATAACATAATAATGACAATAAACATCTTGTTGAAAATACCAAACAAATATGATCACTGGTACCCCAAGCACTTGTCTCAGCCTTAAGCAGTTGCTAGACACAGTGCAGGATATGATGTTTGGATTAATATATAATCTCTCTTCTCAACAGGCCAAGAATGCTCTGGCCCATGCTGTTCAGTCATCCCGTCATGACTGTGACCTGCTCAGAGAGCAGTATGAGGAGGAGCAGGAGGCCAAGGCTGAGCTGCAGAGAGGAATGTCCAAGGCCAACAGTGAGGTGGCTCAGTGGAGAACCAAATATGAGACTGATGCTATCCAGCGTACTGAGGAGCTGGAGGAGGCCAAGTAAGTCACTTTCTTTTCACTGTTTAAAGTAGTTTTCACTTCAGTTGGTTGCTCTTAACCAATTAAAAAATGTTTTCACTACAGGAAAAAGCTTGCCCAGCGTCTGCAGGAGGCTGAGGAATCAATTGAGGCTGTGAACTCCAAGTGCGCCTCTCTGGAGAAGACCAAGCAGAGGCTGCAGGGTGAGGTGGAGGACCTCATGATTGATGTGGAGAGAGCCAATGCTCTGGCTGCTAACCTTGACAAGAAGCAGAGGAACTTTGATAAGGTAAATGGTTAAATTGGAAATACAAAACAGTTTTATCAGAAGAAACATCTGTACATTTATAACCAATCATTTTACCA
Organism: Mastacembelus armatus; assembly: GCF_900324485.2. Taxonomy (NCBI): domain Eukaryota; kingdom Metazoa; phylum Chordata; class Actinopteri; order Synbranchiformes; family Mastacembelidae; genus Mastacembelus; species Mastacembelus armatus. Next base: position 13,346,527 of record NC_046640.1, read on the forward strand.
TCCAATGCAAATCCAGGTCCTGGCAGAGTGGAAACAGAAGTATGAGGAGGGCCAGGCAGAGCTGGAAGGAGCCCAGAAGGAGGCTCGCTCTCTTAGCACTGAACTGTTTAAGATGAAGAACTCTTATGAGGAGGCTCTGGATCACCTGGAGACCTTGAAGAGAGAGAACAAGAACCTGCAGCGTATGTTAACATTACTTATTTACTGTATGTGAAACTAATACTTATTATATACCATTGCATGGTAAATTGTTTAATGTTGTTTTTCCTGTAGAGGAGATCTCAGACCTGACTGAACAGATTGGTGAGACTGGAAAGACCATCCATGAGCTGGAGAAAGCAAAGAAAACAGTGGAGACTGAGAAGTCTGAGATTCAGGCAGCCCTGGAGGAAGCTGAGGTAAGAAGAACGAAACACTGTTATAATGTTACCCTTGTTGTTATAAAAAAATATTTAGCTATTTTTAAGTGTAGATGACCTTCGGAAGACTGAAAAACATGGATCTTAAATATTGACTTTATTAATTAATTGTTAAAATTATTCTAAGGGCGCACTGGAGCACGAGGAGGCCAAGATTCTCCGTGTCCAGCTTGAGCTCAACCAGGTGAAAAGTGAGGTTGACAGGAAGCTGGCAGAGAAGGATGAGGAGATGGAGCAGATCAAGAGGAACAGCCAGAGGGTGATTGACTCCATGCAGAGCACTCTTGATGCTGAGGTCAGGAGCAGGAATGATGCCCTGAGGATCAAGAAGAAGATGGAGGGAGACCTGAATGAGATGGAGATCCAGCTGAGCCATGCCAACAGGCAGGCTTCTGAGGCCCAGAAACACCTGAGGAACGTCCAGGGACAACTCAAGGTGTGTTTTGTGCTACTGCTAAATTAATAAAATGTTGAAAAGGGAAGGTTGTGAACTTACGTTTTTCTCTTCATTGTCAGGATGCCCAACTGCACCTTGATGATGCTCTGAGAGGACAGGAAGACATGAAGGAGCAGGTAGCCATGGTGGAGCGCAGAAACGGCCTGATGCTGGCTGAGATTGAGGAACTGAGAGTCGCTTTGGAGCAGACAGAGAGAGGACGCAAAGTGGCTGAGCAGGAGCTGATTGATGCTAGTGAGCGTGTTGGACTGCTTCACTCTCAGGTTTGTTTTTGGTTAAGGAAAATAAATTGTACATAATGTACATATGGACATACTGGTACAACCAGGTATAACAATATCAAAATAAATCTGACTCTGTTCAATATCCAGAACACCAGTCTTATAAACACCAAGAAGAAGCTGGAGACAGACCTTGTCCAGGTTCAGGGTGAAGTGGATGATGCTGTTCAGGAAGCAAGAAATGCTGAGGAGAAAGCCAAAAAGGCCATCACTGATGTGAGTTTATAACCTCACTGCTATTTTAGAAAGAACAGAATATTTTTGAACTTCAGTTGACCTATCAGAATATATTTGTTAAACAATAAATTTGACCCTTTTCAGGCTGCCATGATGGCTGAGGAGCTGAAGAAGGAGCAGGACACCAGTGCTCATCTGGAGAGGATGAAGAAGAACCTGGAGGTCACAGTCAAGGACCTGCAGCACCGTCTGGATGAGGCTGAGAACCTCGCCATGAAGGGCGGCAAGAAGCAGCTCCAGAAACTGGAAGCCAGGGTATGTAATATAAAAAAATGCAAAAAAAAAAAATCAGTGAAGCATATCAAACATTCACTGTGTGACAAAAATTTTACTTTTATTGATTAACATTACAGTTTTTGTTCATTATATTGATGTAAATTTATCATTACTTTACAGGTCCGTGAGCTGGAGGCTGAAGTTGAAGCTGAGCAGAGACGTGGAGCTGATGCTGTTAAAGGAGTCCGCAAATATGAGAGGAGAGTGAAGGAGCTGACCTACCAGGTAATTCACATTAAAAAAGTTACTTTAATTTCTCCTTAATTGTTTCCTTGATCACTAAGTGTGTAATTCATTGGTACAGACTGAGGAGGACAAGAAGAATGTGTTCAGACTCCAAGACCTGGTGGACAAGCTGCAGCTCAAAGTCAAGGCTTACAAGAGACAGTCTGAGGAGGCTGTAAGTCAACTGTTAATAATAATAATAAGTTCATTTGCATTTGATTTATTAATAATATCACTTTTAACTGTTACTAAGTTAATGTAACTCCAAAACAACAACAGGAGGAGCAGGCCAACACTCACATGTCCAGGCTCAGGAAGGTTCAGCATGAGCTGGAAGAGGCTCAGGAGCGTGCTGACATCGCTGAGTCCCAGGTCAACAAGCTGAGAGTCAAGAGCCGTGAAGCTGGAAAGGTAAGTTTGCTATAGATTGTTTTGATAATTACAATATCAACTGTGTTGACATTAGAAATCAGTAATATTGCTTAAGGCTGTGTGCTTGTACTGTTAAAGATATAATCCATTTGGGCACAATGGTGCACAAATTATTCATATTTAAAATTCCACTTTAAGAGAAAACAAACTTATTAGGCAACTTGATTCCTAAAATTTGCTACTCATGATTGATTTTTTCCCACTCTTTTTTTAGTCTGAGCCTATGTAAAAAGAGTCATCTCCCAGTTGAGGCCTTTCAGCAGTGTTCATAAAATATGAACCAGTGGTTGGAGGTTCTTTAATGCTTCAATAAAGATGATGATTGTCTTTACTACCCTGAATCCTGTCACTTTCTTTCTGATGATTAGTATATTTGGTTGCCCAGAAAACATATTCCTCTGAAATTTTGCAATGTAAAAGTATAAAGCTGCAGAAAATGAAACAAAAATGCTCAGGAAGTAAAAGTAGTTATGCAGTATGGTATTACTATATTGAGAGGTTTTAATAATTTTTTTTTTATTGTTTTGCTTTTATTAAATTAGTACTGGATTTGAAAACGTAGTTCTTACATTGTTAAATGGTTTGAAAATTATTCAGACGTAATGAAGTTCAGTTGAAATTAAAACTGAAATGGAATGGTGAAGGAGACAGTTGTGAGACCTCGGGGCATTAGGTTCATTCAAAATTCAAACGTCATGTGAGGACTCTTTCATTTGTCAGTCATTTTAGTTATCCTACTTATTTGCAGATGCATATTTGCATCCATATATTAATTCATTGTATTTTGCCCTTACTATATGTAGCATAATGGAATTCATAGTTTATGTTCCTCCATAGCTCTCATAAATGCCTCCAAAGCCATCAAAATCAAGACTTATTAAAGCATCAGTAAACTATTTTGGGATGAATATTTTAGAATTTGAAACAAAAATAGAACAGAAAAGTGAAAAATGCAGTTTTTGTTCTCACATGACTACATTCAGGGAATCAGATTCTGCTTAGGACTTGAAAAAGCTTCAGGCCTGCCCTGCATCCATGCAATGCTCCTTTTGGGATTTCGCAGGCGACAAGTAGACATAGGTTGCCAAGCCATGCAAGTCTCTGGGCTCCTGGAAGAAATTAAACCTTGAAATGGAATCTTGGAGCAGAATGAGTTCTTCACTTGAGACTTGATGACATGTCATCTTTTAACAGAGAGATAGTTGGATTTCAAGTTACTTCTGAATCCCCCTAAAGGGAATATATGGTGACAGGGTAAAAATGTCAATGTCACATGAGCAACAAACAAAGTCACCCCCAGTTCACCATGGCAGAATCCATAATCCCAAATGTTGACAGAATAGCAATCTTTATAGAACTTGTGGGTTTGCGGGATTGCCTTTATATTTATATAACATTAGGTTGTGACACAAATCCAGGGTGTCTTACAAAAGTTCCCCAGAAGAACTTACTGTACACTTTGTTCTCTAACACTTCAAGGAGGGAGAGACAAAGCCTGTGGGTTTGCTGCTCTGGTAAACAAGTATATCAGCTCTCCATAAAATTTTAATCCTGTCATATGAAGGTCTGTCTCTCTCTCTCTCTCTCTCTCTCTCTCACACACACACACACACACACACACAAATACACATACAAACACATTATTTCATCAGTACATACACTATAGCACAATATGCATCCATTCTTGGATTTATAATTGAAGCTTACAAGCAACGATCTGATGTAATTAGTATCAGCAGCAAAAAAACAAACAAAAGAACTAATGGAAAAACTGGGGTTGGATACAGAGACACATTAGGGCTTTGCACCATCTGCTCAAAAAGTATGTAATAAGAGCCAACATGAAACAATTTAACAGAAGTAAAGAAAAAAGTAAATCTGTTAATCCGCATTCTGAAATGGGTAAGTGTTTCTGCTTTATCTGTTCATATTTTCTCTCTGGTTTGCCAGTAACTCAAAAGTGCCATAATGGACATAAGCCCTTAGTATTTGTCGGGGCACTTGAATCATGCTTCTTTAATAGATGTCCCCACCTATCAAATTTAGCAGCTGGATGAGATTCATTTTGCCTTGTGTGGAACTTATTTTGGGCCTGATCTCAAACAAGTTGCCAAGTGGCCATTTAGAGAGTCATATAACAGGTGATTGCACTTTTATGGCTAGTACTTCATCTTTAATTTTATTACAGGAATATGAGATGCGCCAGTATCCTGTAACTGTAGACCATAAACATTTGGGGTCATTTCCAAAATGAAAGTCCATGCATGCATCTTAAAAACATTAGTATGATGCACTTGATTAAAATAAAGTACTTTGATTTTGATTAAATACTGTATGAATACCACTATACCATTACTGGTATAGATTTAAAGCATTATTGACACAAACAAGTTCATAGGATTTTAAAGAGCCACATAAAAAAATGTTATCCCCAAATATAGCTTTATTATAATAAAACATTATCACTTATTACAATGTTTTTGTTTTTATCTAAGTTAAATATCATTGCCCTTTGATGACAACTGTCTTAAAATAGTGTTATTTGGAGATGAACTTTGTTTCACTTCAAAGCACTCAACTACACGAGTGTCCTGCAACTGAATACCAGTGGAATTTAGTGTGCAGCTTTTAAGAGTCTTTCCAATTGGGGAAGCAATCCCCAAAGATGCCAATGAATTAAAATAAGGATTATTAATGTTTATAACATGTTTCAGTCTCAATTCTTTTTAAATCAAAAACTACATTTGCAACTGTACATCTGCCATTTTCAGCTTTATATAATTAATGATACTGTTTGGACATCACATTGAACAGTGGACAAACATTTAGAGCAGCAAGCTTGTAACTTTTTTATGACAAACTAGGGAAGAAATTAATAAACCTGCTTCCATCCATCCATTATCTTTACTACTTATCCCATAGGGGGTTGCTGTAGTGAAACCAATAAAACACTTGGTTCCTTCTATCTAAATAATTTTACATTCTTCATTCCTTAAGCAGACCCTTCACATATTATTTGGTGTACTGACATCCATTTATGTTTGAATGTATGTTTTGAATTCAGCAACTTCAGTGTACAAGTACATTTTAATATGTGCATCTCCTCTACACTTCATTTTCTCTTCTGTTAAACTAGAGAGGGTGTTAACCTGCAGTTAATTTTGATTGGTGCAAGAATTTATTCAACTTTTTAACTTTAACACAATTTTGATCACTTTGCAGTAAAATCAAATCAAATCAAATGGTGGAATATCATAATTCATGTTTTTTTAGTCACAAAGAATAATGCATATCACTACCTTAAACATCACTGCAACAAAATAAGTAACAGGGTGGAACGAGTCCATGACCAAACTGAGTGAGAGACTGCTGCTGACCAGGCACTCCCACCCTGTATAAATGAGGCAGCACTGAACCTCTGCATTAACTGATAGGCTTCCAACACAGGTGAGTGCATTTGCTGTAACCTCGGTTTGCACTAGTATGAATTAACTACTAATGTTTATGTTAATTTGTTTGTTAATTACTTGTCTAGGTGGTCCATACAGTATATGGTTGTTGTACTTTAGTTTTAGGTGACCTTTTATGACAAAGTAGTAGTAATTTAGACATGGTGAAACATAGTTGCAAACAATTTGCTTTACAGATTTATTAAATTTAAGAAAACAAATTATTTGTGTTGTGTTAACATCCCACACAAACACACACACACACACACACACACACATAGACACAAATGTATCTATTGTGAACAGCATTTGAATGAATGTGAGTGTATTGAACTTAAATAATTCAACTGAAAACAATTAGCATTTATTTGTTAAGCTTGAAGACATTTTAAATGTTCAGCCTAATCTATTCTTACATCGAGTGAAACTGAGAAAAGAATAGAATAATAAAATTTAATTTAGCAAATTGAAAGAAGTTGGTTTGTTCATGGTAAATGTTTTTTTTTTTCTTTTTTACAGCATCTGAGACTACACTCATTCATTTGTGGAACGAGCTGAGGTAAAAAAAGGTCACCATACAAAAAAAAACAACATAGAATCACCATTATTAAATTAATAGACAATGGCAACATCAGATTGACATGGTAAAACTATAATGTATTCTATTGGACATTCATCTTTTCAGTCTCGACTAACGTGCCATCATGAGTACAGACGCGGAGATGGAGCAATATGGCCCGGCGGCCATTTACCTCCGGAAGCCAGAGAGGGAAAGAATTGAGGCACAAAACACTCCTTTTGATGCCAAAACAGCCTACTTTGTGGCTGAGCCGGAGGAGATGTACCTCAAGGGCAAACTTGTCAAAAAGGAGGGTGGCAAAGCCACAGTTGAGACTTTGGGAGGAAAGGTAGGTGATTGAATGCAGTGAAATTCATCAATATACCACTGTAAAAAGTAATTAAGTAAAACTGAACAATTGTACTACATTTTCTGTTCAGAGTATCACTGTAAAAGAGGATGACATCCATCCCATGAACCCCCCCAAGTTTGACAAGATTGAGGACATGGCCATGATGACCCACCTCAATGAGCCATGTGTGTTGTATAACCTCAAAGAGCGTTATGCATCATGGATGATCTACGTAAGTTTGCATTACACAAATTCATTGTTTATGGAAACATGTAAGATTATCTAAATGTTAACAATCTGGTTATGTTCTCTACTGTAACAGACCTACTCTGGGTTGTTCTGCGTTGTCGTGAACCCCTACAAGTGGCTGCCAGTGTATGATGCTACATGTGTGGCAGCATACAGAGGCAAGAAGAGGATTGAGGCTCCACCCCACATCTTCTCCATCTCTGACAATGCCTATCAGTTCATGCTCACTGGTAAGATCAAGGTTAAAGTGTGTTAAAGACTGAGACATTAACTGAAACATACTATTGTTAAAGGATGATAAAAAGAAACTCATGTAAAGCATGTTTGCTTGTATTTCAGATCGTGAGAACCAGTCTATCCTGATTACGTGAGTATTACACATGCTAAATCTTTATAAACTTTATGATAGTAAAGAAGAATCTTTCAACAATGTGTCTCTTCTACCACAGTGGAGAATCTGGTGCAGGAAAGACTGTCAACACCAAGCGTGTCATCCAGTACTTTGCAACAATTGCAGTGGCTGGAGCTAAGAAGGCTGAGGCAACAGCTGGCAAAATTCAGGTAAAAATGAGTGCTGTTACTAAAAAAATGATCAAAGATTTGTTTGTGGACTATTTATAATCTATCTATAACATATCACTGACATAATTAATCAATCACTAATCAATATAATATCTTTCTGTAGGGCTCACTGGAAGATCAAATCATTGCAGCTAACCCTCTGCTGGAGGCTTATGGTAATGCCAAGACTGTGAGGAATGACAACTCCTCTCGTTTTGTAAGTGAAAAAGGGGCATAAAATTAAACATATGCCTTTTGACCTGCATATCAGGAATCCTACTGACTTAAATCTGATATGTTTAGGGTAAATTTATCAGAATTCACTTTGGAACCACTGGCAAATTGGCTTCAGCAGATATTGAAACATGTAAGTCATTTCAACATCCTGTTCAGTCAACTTTGTTTGAATTTACACTTGGGTATGATATCAATTTGGAAAGCATTTCAAAGACCTAATGTACTAATGTACGATATCAGCTATGTACTATACTGTTACCTTATGGTGATGTGTCAAACTTAGATCTGCTGGAGAAGTCCCGTGTCACCTTCCAGTTGTCTGCTGAGAGGAGCTACCATATCTTCTATCAGCTGATGACTGGCCACAAGCCTGAGCTCCTGGGTAGGTTATGACAAAACATGGAAATTGCTAATTTATCCATTGAACTAAGACAGGAGCATTTATTCATGTATTTCTTCTGATCTATTCCAGAGGCTCTGCTGATCACCACCAACCCCTATGACTACCCAATGATCAGTCAGGGTGAAATCACTGTCAAAAGCATCAATGATGTTGAGGAGTTCATTGCAACAGATGTAAATTATCAATTTATATTTGAATCAAGAATGAATAATTAGGGATCCAAGAGAAAAATATCACATCAGGCATTAACTGATTTCTGTCCAATACAATGCAGACTGCTATTGACATCTTGGGCTTCACTGCTGATGAGAAGATAAACATCTACAAGCTGACTGGTGCTGTCATGCATCATGGCAACATGAAATTCAAGCAGAAGCAGCGTGAGGAGCAGGCTGAACCTGATGGCACTGAGGGTAATTACTGGAATACCATGTACTCATCATGTACTCTAAGTTTTCTTGTGTGGAAAGTACCACTGAGGTCAATGTGTACATACCACTCACTGTCTTTCTTTCCATCAGTGGCTGATAAAATCGCCTACCTCTTGGGCCTGAACTCAGCTGATATGCTGAAAGCTCTGTGCTACCCAAGAGTCAAGGTCGGAAATGAGATGGTGACCAAAGGTCAGACCGTTCCACAGGTAATAAAGAGGAATTTGGGATTTTCAACAAACTCTGTAGATATTTGCATATTTGCCATTGTAAATAATTTCAATGCTCAAATCTCTTCTAGGTGAACAATTCTGTCATGGCTCTGTGCAAGTCTGTCTATGAGAAAATGTTCTTGTGGATGGTCATACGTATCAATGAGATGCTGGACACAAAGCAGCCAAGACAGTACTTCATTGGAGTGTTGGATATTGCTGGATTTGAGATCTTTGATGTAGGTTGAGCAAACACATGTAAAGATGGATTATACATAAACACTGTGGCCAATCAATTGACTCTCTACCTGTTTATTGTAGTTCAACAGCTTGGAGCAGCTCTGCATCAACTTCACCAACGAGAAACTGCAACAGTTTTTCAACCACCACATGTTTGTCCTGGAGCAAGAGGAGTACAAGAAAGAAGGCATTGAATGGGAGTTCATTGACTTTGGTATGGACTTGGCTGCCTGCATTGAGCTTATTGAGAAGGTGAGGGAAATGAGTCAGGGATTCTCAGGGCATTCTCTTAACTGTTGATTTTTAATCCTATTGTATTTTCCTTTCAGCCAATGGGCATCTTCTCCATCCTTGAAGAGGAGTGCATGTTCCCCAAGGCCTCTGACACAACTTTCAAGAACAAGCTGCATGACCAGCATCTTGGCAAGACCAAATGCTTTGAGAAGCCAAAGCCTGCAAAGGGCAAAGCTGAGGCTCACTTCTCCCTGGTTCACTATGCTGGTACAGTGGACTACAATATCAATGGCTGGCTGGACAAGAACAAGGACCCCCTGAATGACTCAGTTGTTCAGCTCTACCAGAAGTCTTCAAACAAACTGCTGTCTTTACTGTATGCAACCCATGGTGCAGTTGAGGGTGAGAAGCTGATAAATTTAAACTGAAAATCTGTTAATTTTTGTTACTTGATTTCAACAAGCAGTTTTTATGTGGCTTTAAACCTGAGCAGGTAAAACAAATTGACTGTCTGTCATTTTTGAAACTTTTTTTCAAAACAGAGGCTGGTGGTGGTGGCAAGAAGGGTGGTAAGAAGAAGGGTGGCTCCTTCCAGACTGTGTCTGCTCTTTTCAGAGTATGTATTGTTCTATCTTTTTGAAAATACAGTTCAAAGTCTTATATTAAAATAATGTCTGACCTATTATATTATGATCTTGACCAACAGGAGAATTTGGCCAAACTGATGACCAACTTGAGGAGCACTCATCCTCACTTTGTGCGTTGCCTGATTCCCAATGAAACAAAGACCCCAGGTAAAAAAAAAAACTACAGTCATGCTTTTTGCAGTATATGTTACAGTGAAATATTTAACACTGTACAAATTTTCAACTCTCAGGTCTTATGGAGAACCACCTGGTCATCCACCAGCTGAGGTGTAACGGTGTGCTGGAAGGCATCAGGATCTGCAGAAAGGGCTTCCCCAGCAGAATCCTCTATGGTGACTTCAAGCAGAGGTTACTGCAGTTTTCATTATAAGAAAGTGAAGTTGATTTTTATTGAGGTATTGTGAGGGGAAACACTAAGAGCAAGGACAATATATGGAATAACACTTTCCTCTTGTAGATACAAAGTGCTGAATGCCAGTGTCATCCCTGAGGGACAGTTCATTGACAACAAGAAAGCTTCAGAGAAGCTGTTGACCTCCATTGATGTCGACCACACCCAGTACAAGTTTGGACACACTAAGGTAACATTGTCATAGACTACATTACTTTTGTTCTGTTATGTGAATGGGTATTTTATTGATTTATGGATTTATTGTAATACCAACACACAGGTGTTCTTCAAAGCTGGTCTGCTGGGTACCCTGGAGGAGATGAGAGATGAGAAACTGGCTGAGCTGGTGACCATGACTCAGGCTCTCGCCAGAGGATATGTCATGAGGAAGGAGTTTGTCAAGATGATGGAGAGGAGGTAATATTCTCACATATTCCAGTTGTACAAATGCTTTTCTTCAACTTCATAAAATCACTTTGCAATGCAAATGACACATTATATATGATTTGTTTTCCCAGAGAATCTATCTTCAGCATCCAGTACAACATCCGTTCATTCATGAATGTCAAAAATTGGCCATGGCTGAAACTGTACTTCAAGATCAAGCCTCTTCTGAAGAGTGCTGAGACTGAGAAAGAGCTTCAAGAGATGAAGGACAACTATGAGAAGATGAAAACAGACCTGGCTACTGCCCTGGCCAAGAAGAAGGAACTGGAGGAGAAAATGGTTTCCCTGCTGCAGGAGAAGAATGACCTGCAACTGCAAGTGTCTGCGGTAAGTAAGACACTATGTATATACACTGATTTTTATACTGAAGTATTTTAGACTACTCCATCATTGTCAATGTGCAATAGAAGAACTGTAAAGAAAAGTAAAATAAATGGATAAGTTAAAAAACAATCAATAAAAAATCTACAACAAAGATATTAATAAATGATTTTATTGTGTATTGTGTAAAATGTACTATAGGAAATTGAGAATCTCTCTGATGCTGAGGAAAGGTGTGAAGGGCTCATTAAGAGCAAGATCCAACTCGAGGCCAAACTCAAAGAGATTAGTGAGAGACTGGAGGATGAAGAGGAAATCAATGCTGAGCTGACTGCCAAGAAGAGGAAGCTGGAGGATGAATGCTCTGAGCTGAAGAAAGACATTGATGACTTGGAGCTCACCTTGGCTAAAGTGGAGAAAGAGAAACATGCCACAGAAAACAAGGTTCAAATGACACATTTACAAAAAAGTTTAAAATTTGTCATATTTTAACCTTTATTAATATAAAGTGATGGAAATAATGCACCTATCATGTAATTTCAGGTGAAAAACCTGACAGAGGAGATGGCATCTCAGGATGAGGCCCTTGCCAAGTTAACAAAGGAGAAGAAAGCCCTCCAAGAGAGCCACCAGCAAACACTGGATGATCTCCAGGCAGAGGAAGACAAAGTCAACACTCTGACCAAGGCCAAGACAAAGCTGGAACAGCAAGTGGATGATGTAAGAAAACAACTGCTTTGACTTTGTGGTTTTGCCCCATAATGACAGGGATGTTTTGTCTTTTCAATGCCACAAATGAACTTTAAACATCATTACTAACTGTTGTAGCTTGAGGGATCACTGGAGCAAGAGAAGAAGCTCCGCATGGACCTTGAGAGAGCCAAGAGGAAGCTTGAAGGAGATTTGAAACTGGCCCAGGAATCCATAATGGATCTGGAGAATGACAAGCAGCAGTCTGAGGAAAAAATCAAGAAGTAAGTGAACTGATATAACTGTATTTCATTAATGTGTGACCTCAATTCATACTTTCGAAATTAAGCATGATGTTATATTATTGAAATCCAGGAAGGACTTTGAGACCAGCCAGCTCCTCAGCAAGATTGAGGATGAACAGTCCCTTGGTGCTCAGCTTCAGAAGAAGATCAAGGAACTCCAGGTAAGAATGTTTTACACGAATATATCTCCAGTGACTCAGAAACAACATGTTTAAGCCAATTATCCTTTATGATGTTACTATGATGAAATCTAGGCTCGTATTGAGGAGCTGGAGGAAGAGATTGAGGCTGAGAGGGCTGCCCGGGCTAAGGTAGAGAAGCAGAGGGCCGACCTCTCCAGGGAACTTGAGGAGATCAGTGAGAGGCTTGAGGAAGCTGGTGGAGCAACAGCTGCTCAGATTGAGATGAACAAGAAGCGTGAGGCTGAGTTCCAGAAGCTGCGTCGTGACCTTGAAGAGTCAACCCTGCAGCATGAAGCTACCGCAGCCGCTCTCCGCAAGAAGCAGGCTGACAGTGTTGCAGAGCTGGGAGAGCAGATCGACAACCTCCAGCGTGTCAAGCAGAAGCTGGAGAAGGAGAAGAGCGAGTACAAGATGGAGATTGATGACCTCAGCAGCAACATGGAGGCTGTAGCTAAAGCTAAGGTAAGTCTTTTGTTTATAAGTAAAGGTTTTCCCTCTATTTTGAGGATAAAATGTAATAAAATATAAATCATCTTGAGATTAATATCTAAAGGCAATACCACATATAGTGACACAACAGAGCATCTACTGGAAATATCTGTGTTTGTGCATGTATTTCAATCATAGCACATTTATCTTTAATAGGGCAACTTGGAAAAAATGTGCAGAACCCTTGAGGACCAACTAAGTGAGCTCAAAGCCAAAAATGATGAGAATGTTCGCCAGCTGAATGACCTCAGTGCACACAAGGCAAGACTGCAGACAGAGAACGGTGAGGCTCCTGAAAAGAAACCAAGTCTGTTTGTAGACTTAAAACTTTTCAAAAACTCATTTAAATTGTCCTTCAGGTGAATTTACTCGCCAGCTTGAGGAGAAGGAGGCTCTTGTTTCCCAGCTGACCAGGGGCAAGCAGGCTTTCACTCAGCAGATTGAGGAGCTCAAGAGACACATTGAGGAGGAAGTGAAGGTATGAACAATAACAATTGTTTTTTTTAAAAAGTTAACTAAAATAACATAATAATGACAATAAACATCTTGTTGAAAATACCAAACAAATATGATCACTGGTACCCCAAGTACTTGTCTCAGCCTTAAGCAGTTGCTAGACACAGTGCAGGATATGCTGTTTGGATTAATATATAATCTCTCTTCTCAACAGGCCAAGAATGCTCTGGCCCATGCTGTTCAGTCATCCCGTCATGACTGTGACCTGCTCAGAGAGCAGTATGAGGAGGAGCAGGAGGCCAAGGCTGAGCTGCAGAGAGGAATGTCCAAGGCCAACAGTGAGGTGGCTCAGTGGAGAACCAAATATGAGACTGATGCTATCCAGCGTACTGAGGAGCTGGAGGAGGCCAAGTAAGTCACTTTCTTTTCACTGTTTAAAGTAGTTTTCACTTCAGTTGGTTGCTCTTAACCAATTAAAAAATGTTTTCACTACAGGAAAAAGCTTGCCCAGCGTCTGCAGGAGGCTGAGGAATCAATTGAGGCTGTGAACTCCAAGTGCGCCTCTCTGGAGAAGACCAAGCAGAGGCTGCAGGGTGAGGTGGAAGACCTCATGATTGATGTGGAGAGAGCCAATGCTCTGGCTGCTAACCTTGACAAGAAGCAGAGGAACTTTGATAAGGTAAATGGTTAAACTGGAAATACAAAACAGTTTTATCAGAAGAAACATCTGTACATTTATAACCAATCATTTTACCAACCAATGCAAATCTAGGTCCTGGCAGAGTGGAAACAGAAGTATGAGGAGGGCCAGGCAGAGCTGGAAGGAGCCCAGAAGGAGGCTCGCTCTCTTAGCACTGAACTGTTCAAGATGAAGAACTCTTATGAGGAGGCTCTGGATCACCTGGAGACCTTGAAGAGAGAGAACAAGAACCTGCAGCGTATGTCAACATCATTTAATGTCTTAATTTAAGCTTTTAGTGCTTTAGTCCATATGATATAATGATATAATGCATACTGCATATAAGTAGTAAGTCCCTCAAAGTGTATATGGCTTTCGATCTTCTACAGAGGAGATCTCAGACCTGACTGAACAGATTGGTGAGACTGGAAAGACCATCCATGAGCTGGAGAAAGCAAAGAAAACAGTGGAGACTGAGAAGTCTGAGATTCAGTCAGCACTGGAGGAAGCTGAGGTAACACAGTTTGAAACTTTAAAACAGACACTGTACATATTTGTTTTGCTTGATTTAACTCATTTGAGGCAGTGGCTTTAATTCAAGTGATTTTAATGAGATAATTCTTTACACTTTTTAAAGGGCGCACTGGAGCATGAGGAATCCAAGATTCTCCGTGTCCAGCTGGAGCTCAACCAGGTGAAAAGTGAGGTTGACAGGAAGCTGGCAGAGAAGGATGAGGAGATGGAGCAGATCAAGAGGAACAGCCAGAGGGTGATTGACTCCATGCAGAGCACTCTTGATGCTGAGGTCAGGAGCAGGAATGATGCCCTGAGGATCAAGAAGAAGATGGAGGGAGACCTGAATGAGATGGAGATCCAGCTGAGCCATGCCAACAGGCAGGCTTCTGAGGCCCAGAAACACCTGAGGAACGTCCAGGGACAACTCAAGGTGTGTTTTGTGCTACTGCTAAATTAATAAAATGTTGAAAAGGGAAGGTGGTGAACTTATGTTTTCTCTTGATTGTCAGGATGCCCAACTGCACCTTGATGATGCTCTGAGAGGACAGGAAGACATGAAGGAGCAGGTAGCCATGGTGGAGCGCAGAAATGGCCTGATGCTGGCTGAGATTGAGGAGCTGAGAGTCGCTTTGGAGCAGACAGAGAGAGGACGCAAAGTGGCTGAGCAGGAGCTGGTTGATGCTAGTGAGCGTGTTGGACTGCTTCACTCTCAGGTTTGTTTTTGGTTAAGGAAAATAAATTGTACATAATGTACATATGGACATACTGATACAACCAGGTATAACAATATCAAAATAAATCTGACTCTGTTCAATATCCAGAACACCAGTCTTATAAACACCAAGAAGAAGCTGGAGACAGACCTTGTCCAGGTTCAGGGTGAAGTGGATGATGCTGTTCAGGAAGCAAGAAATGCTGAGGAGAAAGCCAAAAAGGCCATCACTGATGTGAGTTTATAACCTCACTGCTATTTTAGAAAGAATAGAATATTTTTGAACTTCAGTTGACCTATCAGAATATATTTGTTAAACAATAAATTTGACCCTTTTCAGGCTGCCATGATGGCTGAGGAGCTGAAGAAGGAGCAGGACACCAGTGCTCATCTGGAGAGGATGAAGAAGAACCTGGAGATCACAGTCAAGGACCTGCAGCACCGTCTGGATGAGGCTGAGAACCTCGCCATGAAGGGCGGCAAGAAGCAGCTCCAGAAACTGGAAGCCAGGGTATGTAATATAAAAAAATGCAAAAAAAAAAACAAAAAAAAATCAGTGAAGCATATCAAACATTCACTGTGTGACAAAAATTTTACTTTTATTGATTAACATTACAGTTTTTGTTCATTATATTGATGTAAATTTATCATTACTTTACAGGTCCGTGAGCTGGAGGCTGAAGTTGAAGCTGAGCAGAGACGTGGAGCTGATGCTGTTAAAGGAGTCCGCAAATATGAGAGGAGAGTGAAGGAGCTGACCTACCAGGTAATTCACATTAAAAAAGTTACTTTAATTTCTCCTTAATTGTTTCCTTGATCACTAAGTGTGTAATTCATTGGTACAGACTGAGGAGGACAAGAAGAATGTGTTCAGACTCCAAGACCTGGTGGACAAGCTGCAGCTCAAAGTCAAGGCTTACAAGAGACAGTCTGAGGAGGCTGTAAGTCAACTGTTAATAATAATAATAAGTTCATTTGCATTTGATTTATTAATAATATCAATTTTAACTGTTACTAAGTTAATGTAACTCCAAAACAACAACAGGAGGAGCAGGCCAACACTCACATGTCCAGGCTCAGGAAGGTTCAGCATGAGCTGGAAGAGGCTCAGGAGCGTGCTGACATCGCTGAGTCCCAGGTCAACAAGCTGAGAGTCAAGAGCCGTGAAGCTGGAAAGGTAAGTTATGTAATCATTACAGAAAACTATAAGGCAAATAGTGTTATTTAATTTAATTAATTATTATTTGTATTATTTTTCTTGTACCATTCTTTATTTCCCTTTTATATACTTATATAATAGGATAAATCCCATATATAAATGTAATTGGCATACTCAAATGGCATTATATAAGTTAAATATCAATAATATGTGCTGAATAATTTTTTCTTGCTTCCAGGGTGAAATTGCTGAGTAAGGGAAAACATCCTCTTCGAACCTTTTCACAGAGTTCATAAAATATGAACTACCTGTTGAACTGTCTTCTTACAATGCATTGATACAATAAAGTGTTTCCTGTATTATCTACTCTATTTCATCTGTCAGAATCACATCTGAGTATAGCGTTCAGAGTAGTGGTTTGGTGATGCTGTATCCTCAACATATATAATTTTCCTAACATCATCACTTATCATACCCTTATGGTGCAGTAAGTTCCAGTCATGTCTGGAGAATAGCTGTTAAAATAATAAACAGCAGCTTTGGGTTTTTAACCTTAAAAGCCACATCTACATTTCCAGAGCAGAAACAAAAAGGTACCAATTCAAAATAAATACACAATCACAGGCACAATATAACAGTCATGAAAACCATCAATTCTAATCCTAATTTTATACCTATTTTTTTATGCCATACAAACAGACAGATAATGAACATTGTAACAGCATTTTAGTAGACTAAACCATCAAAAACAAACTGTTCAGGGTTCTACTTTACCTGGAAACAGCTCTTTTGTTTACAGATGTAGTATTAAGTAAGATGTAAGTATTGACCTTTGGTATCACCACATATAAACAGAACAGATGGATTTTAGAAGGCTGTGCCAAAAGATTTCATAACTTCAAAATCAATTAAATAAATGAAACATTAAAAACAACACTGCACTATTGCAATTGCTCATGAAGATTGTTCAGTTGACTGACTTTGACCACTTGACAAAGACAATTATTAAGATAAAGCAGTACATGTCTTTAAAACAAAATGTTATACTATGACAGACAAAAATGAAAAAAAACTTTGACAGAGATGAAAAGGGTATCAACCACGACTGCCGCAGTAATACCACAATTACTGTTCCCCCTTTCTGTCAGTGCTGGTAACTTATTAGTTCTAAAATAGGCAAACTGAAAAAACTCAGTAATATCTATTAATATGTGCATGAGTTAAAAGTTTGACAACGAATAGAAGCTACATAGCTTATGAAATTACAGACAGAAAATCTAAAATGTTTTCATAATCTTGTGAAATACAGCCTCCTTAAAGCGGTTTCGCACTTTGCACTTCACAGCAAATATATGTTTGAAATATGTTTGAAACTCGGGCATTAATATCCTTCTGCTGTTATTTCTATAGTAAGTAAAGTAAAATACACTTCATGATACTCTACTTTCACCTAAACCAGTACAGCACTGCCAGCAAGCCTGAAATGTTTAGTGGAAATAATTTCAAACACCAGTACAGAGCGAGACAGCAAGGAAACACAGCTAAAATATCAGCGCATACATCACACAAAGGCTTCTTAAGACACTTACTGTAAGAACAACTGACACTAAACTCATTGACTATATGCATCACTGTGTCTGCCATGTAGCACAACAGGATATGTGGCTAAAGCAGGTTCCTGATTAAATCAGCCAACCATGCAGACATATGTGCCACCTTATATGCACTGTAGATGTCTGTGTCATCAGTTTATGCCTACTGACACACGAAGCCAGACTTGCAGATGCCTTTCTATTTCTGATCATGGTGTACAACCCCGAAGTGAAAATGTGGGTAGTCATCAAATAAATTACATGCCACCCTCATAAAATCAGTTATCACTTCTCGCATCTCATACCCACATAAGCACAGCTAATGTAAAGAGACATAATAGTCAAAGATGTTCTATTTCCCTAGAAGCCAACCAGTAATTGAATTACAAACGTATACCAAATAGAAAGACAAAGTCATTTATGAATTAATATTACCATGAGGTCAATTACTGGTCAATTAAATTGATTGACAGCTAAAATGTAGTCCTTTTTGTAGATTATTAACTTTGTCACTTGGTAAAGTACTTTGTAAATATCAGTGGTGATGCAATAATTTAAACACATGGCAGGCATTCCCGCAGAAGTCCTTACGGATGACTATAAGGATGACTATTACGATGATGATAGTATTCATGGTCCAACACCTGCTCTCTATGATGAACAACTGGGAAAACTGATCTCACTGCAAAACACAACCCCACACTTATTGACACATGGGCAAATCATTGCAAATGGGCAGCACTTAATGCAACACATGTACCAACAATGTCCCTTTAGGCTTTTACCACAATCCACAGACGTGTATCAACACTAGCAATATAACTTCTAATGAGTTCCTGGCATGTTCTGTCCAAGGCTCATCTGGCTATTGGCAAAGAGAAGCAACACTGTGGGCTTTAACTTCAGCAACACTTGATGCTTCATATCTGGCAAAGCACTAACACATTAGACTGCGTTATTTCTTAAATACTCTTCTATAATACCAGCACAAAAAACAAATGCTGCAAGTTAGTAATTTCCCTGTTCTCATTGTCGCTCCTCCTTAAAGATATTTGTCAACTCTGCACTTTTATAGCAATATCAGGAACAACTACAATCAGAAATAAATCCCTAACAAATCCCTGGTGATTGGCATAAACTCCCTGCACAGACATTTCTCTTTTTATTGAAAAGCATTTGAGAAATAAACTGGTTATTTGAGAAGGTAAAGTGCTTTAAACAAGGGGGTTGACAAAAAATGTGTTCTATAAATATACCCTCTTTACGCCATACAGGAGTGCTGCTCCCTCCCATAGCTGGGTTTATTTTTGACCATTTAAGTCTGTGCAAAACTTGAAAATGAAAATGTATTCTTGAAAGGCTCCCCAACTTTCTTTTCATTAAATCATTTGTCAGTCACTTTATCATATCAAACCCCTCTACTCAGAAAGCAAATCAGTCATTTGTGAGGAACATATTTGGGGTGGTAAATGATCTGAGTTGGCAGTCTTTTTAAAGTCTGTCCCAAGAGTTATATATAACACTTGTCCAGTGTTAGTGGAAAGACCACCAGCTTAAATTTTTGTCATGGGTATCTGAGAGTTGTACGTCCTGTAACTTTACACCAATGACATTTTAGCGCTTCTCCAAATTTAAAACTCATTACTGACTGCAATTTCCAAAGTAACATGACATCGTTGCCTGCAATTACTGTGTCAATTTAAGATTATTTCACCATCTAGATTTATTGCCATAAATAATCCCCACACAATGCGATGCATTTTTGCAATTTAGAACTGAGTATGCCGTGGACATCTCTGGTGCACTCAGTATTTATAAGCATAATTAAGTCCCATAAATCAGCCATATAATACTGTCATCAGTTACTGATAATACTTTTTCAATCAATAAAACAATTATATTAATTTTGAATGTTGCGTTAGAGATATTTATTGTGTAGCAATATAGAAATTTGAGTTATACATGAATAATGTACCTATATACTGTATGCAATATACATTTTAAAAACTCAAGATATATACCCTCAAAACATAAGCATTAAGTATTGACACTATAATTGGTGTAATTTGCTACATACAGTGTCATGAAAATATTCAATTAATTCCAAATACTAAGAATGTATTACACAATAATTATTATTTATAAAAATAAATAAATATGAATAATATATATATACATATATTTGTATTTTAATA
Source organism: Mastacembelus armatus (assembly GCF_900324485.2). Classification (NCBI taxonomy): domain Eukaryota; kingdom Metazoa; phylum Chordata; class Actinopteri; order Synbranchiformes; family Mastacembelidae; genus Mastacembelus; species Mastacembelus armatus. The sequence continues at coordinate 13,366,562 of NC_046640.1, forward strand.
CAGCTTTAGAAGATGTTGATTCTGTATGGAGAAAATGAAATATGCTTGTTAATGTATACATTACACTGCGTATACCATTACTAAGTAACAAGGTGTCAAGCATTCCTGACCAAATTGAGCAGGGCAGTTTTGCTGAGGAGGCAGACAGTTGTGTATAAAAACAGCAGCTCTGGATGTGTGCTTCAACTGACAGGCATCTAACACAGGTGAGTGTGGAGAGCTGTTCCTACAGCGTGTCTGTAATGTTTTATCATATTATTGTTAATTAAAAATACTCATGCGTCAGCATTTAACTTTTCATTTTCTTTGGGTAAGTTACAGTCTTTTATGTTAGAATTTGCATGTTACATATATATTAATAAGCTTGGATAAAATTACTAAATAATAATAAACTTACATTTGGATACTTCAACTTTTGTTTTGCAGGATCTTGACATACCCAGGATTCCCAAAATTTTCTGTTTGCATCAGCTAAGGTAAATTAGAACAAACAAAATGCAACAACAAAAAGATTGGAATTAAATGTAGTTCTGTGACAGACTTAAGATTTATGTTTTCAGTTGTAGCTTATCTCTCATGTTTTTCAGCCTACTTTAAGGTGCCATCATGAGCACAGACGCGGAGATGGAGCAGTATGGCCCGGCGTCCATTTACCTCCGGAAGCCAGAGAAAGAGAGAATTGAAGCCCAGACTGCTCCTTTTGATGCCAAAACAGCCTACTTTGTGACTGATCCTGAGGAGATGTATGTCAAGGGCAAACTTGTCAAAAGAGAGGGTGGTAAAGCCACAGTTGACACAGATGGAGGAAAGGTAGGTCAATAATTATACTATTTAAAATGCTTTATTATAAATTTGTCCACTAATTTCAGAACCTAACTGTGAAAGTGTCATCCAACTGATCAGAGTTTACATAAACTATATTGTAAAAGAAAACCTTTTAACTCTAAATCCTATTCAGACTGTCACTGTAAAAGAAGATGACATCCATCCAAGAAACCCTCCCAAGTTTGACAAGATGGAGGACATGGCCATGATGACCCACCTCAATGAGCCATCTGTGTTGTATAACCTCAAAGAGCGTTATGCATCATGGATGATCTACGTAAGTTTTTGCTTTGCTTAAATAGTAATACTAATAATAATAACACATTTCATTTATAGGTGCCTTAAATTTAAAACAATTTTGTTGTTGTGTGTGTAAGGTAAATATCATATTGATCTGTATATACAAGTGTTCACATATTGTTTATGTTCTCTACTGTAACAGACCTACTCTGGGTTGTTCTGCGTTGTCGTGAACCCCTACAAGTGGCTGCCAGTGTATGACGCTACATGCGTGGCAGCATACAGAGGCAAGAAGAGGATTGAGGCTCCACCCCACATCTTCTCCATCTCTGACAATGCCTATCAGTTCATGCTCACTGGTAAGATCAAGGTTACCAGTGTTAAAGTGTGTTAAAGACTGAGACATTAACTAAAACATACTCTTGTTAAAGGATGATAAAAAGAAACTCATGTAAAGCATGTTTGCTTGTATTTCAGATCGTGAGAACCAGTCTGTCCTGATTACGTGAGTATCACACCTGCTAAGTCTTTATAAACTTTATGATAGTAAAGAAGAATCTTTTTAACAATGTGTCTCTTCTACCACAGTGGAGAATCTGGTGCAGGAAAAACTGTCAACACCAAGCGTGTCATCCAGTACTTTGCAACAATTGCAGCTATTGGATCTAAGAAGGCTGAGGCAACAGCTGGCAAAATGCAGGTAAAAATGAGTGCTGTTACTAAAAAAATGATCAAAGATTTGTTAGTGGACTATTTATAATCCATCTATAACATATTACTGACATAATTAATCAATCACTAATCAATATAATATCTTTCTGCAGGGCTCACTGGAAGATCAAATCATTGCAGCTAACCCTCTGCTGGAGGCTTATGGTAATGCCAAGACTGTGAGGAATGACAACTCCTCTCGTTTTGTAAGTGAAAAAGGGGCATAAAATTAAACATATGCCTTTTGACCTGCATATCAGGAATCCTACTGACTTAAATCTGATATGTTTAGGGTAAATTTATCAGAATTCACTTTGGAACCTCTGGCAAATTGTCTTCAGCAGATATTGAAACATGTAAGTCATTTCAACATCCTGTTCAGTCAACTTTGTTTGAATTTACACTTGGGTATGATATCAATTTGGAAAGCATTTCAAAGACTGTATTCCTAATGTACGATATCAGCTATGTACTATACTGTTACCTTATGGTGATGTGTCAAACTTAGATCTGCTGGAGAAGTCCCGTGTCACCTTCCAGTTGTCTGCTGAGAGGAGCTACCATATCTTCTATCAGCTGATGACTGGCCACAAGCCTGAGCTCCTGGGTAGGTTATGACAAAACATGGAAATTGCTAATTTATCCATTGAACTAAGACAGGAGCATTTATTCATGTATTTCTTCTGATCTATTCCAGAGGCTCTGCTGATCACCACCAACCCCTATGACTACCCAATGATCAGTCAGGGTGAAATCACTGTCAAAAGCATCAATGATGTTGAGGAGTTCATTGCAACAGATGTAAATGATCAATTTATATTTGAATCAAGAATGAATAATTAGGGATCCAAGAGAAAAATATCACATCAGGCATTAACTGATTTCTTTCCTATACACTGCAGACTGCTATTGACATCTTGGGCTTCACTGCTGATGAGAAGATAAACATCTACAAGCTGACTGGTGCTGTCATGCATCATGGCAACATGAAATTCAAGCAGAAGCAGCGTGAGGAGCAGGCTGAACCTGATGGCACTGAGGGTAATTACTAAAATAATACCATGTACTCATCATGTACTTTCTTAGTTTTCTTATGTGGAAAGTACCACTAAGGTCAATGTGTACATACCACTCACTGTCTTTTTTTCCATCAGTGGCTGATAAAATCGCCTACCTCTTGGGCCTGAACTCAGCTGATATGCTGAAAGCTCTGTGCTACCCAAGAGTCAAGGTCGGAAATGAGATGGTGACCAAAGGTCAGACCGTTCCACAGGTAATAAAGAGGAATTTGGGATTTTCAACAAACTCTGTAGATATTTGCCATTGGAAGTCATTTCCATGTTCAAATCTCTTCTAGGTCAGCAATTCTGTCATGGCTCTGTGCAAGTCTATCTATGAGAAAATGTTCTTGTGGATGGTCATACGTATCAATGAGATGCTGGACACAAAGCAGCCAAGACAGTTCTTCATTGGAGTGTTGGATATTGCTGGATTTGAGATCTTTGATGTAGGTTGAGCAAAAACATGTAAAGATGGATTATACATAAACACTGTGGCCAATCAATTGACTCTGTACCTGTTTATTGTAGTTCAACAGCTTGGAGCAGCTTTGCATCAACTTCACCAATGAGAAACTGCAACAGTTTTTCAACCACCACATGTTTGTCCTGGAGCAAGAGGAGTACAAGAAAGAAGGCATTGAATGGGAGTTCATTGACTTTGGTATGGACTTGGCTGCCTGCATTGAGCTTATTGAGAAGGTGAGGGAAATTTGTCAGGGATTCTCAGGGCATTCTCTTAACTGTTGATTTTTAATCCTATTGTATTTTCCTTTCAGCCAATGGGCATCTTCTCCATCCTTGAAGAGGAGTGCATGTTCCCCAAGGCCTCTGACACAACTTTCAAGAACAAGCTGCATGACCAGCATCTTGGCAAGACCAAGGCCTTTGAGAAACCAAAGCCTGCAAAGGGCAAAGCTGAGGCTCACTTCTCCCTGGTTCACTATGCTGGTACAGTGGACTACAACATCAGTGGCTGGCTGGACAAGAACAAGGACCCCCTGAATGAGTCAGTTGTTCAGCTCTACCAGAAGTCTTCTAACAAACTGCTGTCTTTCCTGTATGCAGCCCATGCCTCAGCTGAGGGTAAGAAATCAGAGTGAGCAGAGCAATCAGAAATTACAATATCCAGTGGTAATAGTATGCATAGTATAAAAGATATCTCACATTTTCAGTGAAAATGTTCAAAAGTAGTTGATACTATTATTCATGCAAAACTGTGAGCAACATGGTGGATGTAGCACATTTTTGTAAGTTAAAATATCATATATTATATTGTTCAGTACAGACAGTTTACACTATTACATAAAGTGCAGTAACGTGGTAATAAAGTCATTCTCATGACTACATTTTAAAAAATCACTTTCTGCTAAGTAAACATAAGACACTTCTCCATTGGAATTTATTTAGTCTAATTAAGGAAACATATTTTTTCAAAACAGAGGCTGGTGGTGGTGGCAAGAAGGGTGGTAAGAAGAAGGGTGGCTCCTTCCAGACTGTGTCTGCTCTTTTCAGAGTATGTATTGTTCTATCTTTTTTAAAATACAATTCAAAGTCTTATATTAAAATAATGTCTGACCTATTATCTTATGATCTTGACCAACAGGAGAATTTGGGCAAACTGATGACCAACTTGAGGAGCACTCACCCTCACTTTGTGCGTTGCCTGATTCCCAATGAAACAAAGACCCCAGGTAAAAAAAACAAAACTACAGTCCCGCTTTTTGCAGTATATGTTACAGTGAAATATTTAACACAACAAACAAATTTTCAACTCTCAGGTCTTATGGAGAACCACCTGGTCATCCACCAGCTGAGGTGTAACGGTGTGCTGGAAGGCATCAGGATCTGCAGAAAGGGCTTCCCCAGCAGAATCCTCTATGGTGACTTCAAGCAGAGGTTACTGCAGTTTTCATTATAAGAAAGTGAAGTTGATTTTTATTGAGGTATTGTGAGGGGAAACACTAAGAGCAAGGACAATATATGGAATAACACTTTCCTCTTGTAGATACAAAGTGCTGAATGCCAGTGTCATCCCAGAGGGACAGTTCATTGACAACAAGAAAGCTTCAGAGAAGCTGTTGGGCTCCATTGATGTCGACCACACCCAGTACAAGTTTGGACACACTAAGGTAACATTGTCATAGACTGCATTACTTTTGTTCTGTTGAGTATTTTATTGATTTATGGATTTATTGTAATACCAACACACAGGTGTTCTTCAAAGCTGGTCTGCTGGGTACGCTGGAGGAGATGAGAGATGAGAAACTGGCTGAGCTGGTGACCATGACTCAGGCTCTCTGCAGAGGATATGTCATGAGGAAGGAGTTTGTCAAGATGATGGAGAGAAGGTAAGCTTATCATAAATTTTACAGAACTATTCTGTCCATAATAATTTTACAGTATAAGTGACATTTTGATTATGTTTATTTTTTAGAGAATCTATCTTCAGCATCCAGTACAACATCCGTTCATTCATGAATGTCAAAAATTGGCCATGGCTGAAACTGTACTTCAAGATCAAGCCTCTTCTGAAGAGTGCTGAGACTGAGAAGGAGCTTCAACAGATGAAGGAGAACTATGAGAAGATGCAAACAGACCTGGCTACTGCCCTGGCCAAAAAGAAGGAACTGGAGGAGAAAATGGTTTCCCTGCTGCAGGAGAAGAATGACCTGCAACTGCAAGTGGCAGCTGTGAGTAAAATCCAAATTCAACTGTGATTTTCTTTGATCTTTGAATCATTCATTACCTTTCATGACAATGATATAAATTTTTTGTGGTACAAGATTTTCAAAGCTGTATAAGGTGATGGAGTTCATTAATACATTCGGGAAATTTTATGTATATTACTAACCTCATACTGTGTATGCTCAAAACACATCCTAGGAAGGTGAGAACCTCTCTGATGCTGAGGAAAGGTGTGAAGGGCTCATTAAGAGCAAGATCCAGCTCGAGGCCAAACTCAAAGAGACAACTGAGAGGCTGGAGGATGAAGAGGAAATCAATGCTGAGCTGACTGCCAAGAAGAGGAAGCTGGAGGATGAATGCTCTGAGCTGAAGAAAGACATTGATGACTTGGAGCTCACCTTGGCTAAAGTGGAGAAAGAGAAACATGCCACAGAAAACAAGGTTCAAATGACACATTTACAAAAAAGTTTAAAATTTGTCATATTTTAACCTTTATTAATATAAAGTGATGAAAATAATGCACCTATCATGTAATTTCAGGTGAAAAACCTGACAGAGGAGATGGCATCTCAGGATGAGGCCATTGCCAAGTTAACAAAGGAGAAGAAAGCCCTCCAAGAGGCCCACCAGCAAACACTTGATGATCTCCAGGCAGAGGAAGACAAAGTCAACACTCTGACCAAGGCCAAGACAAAGCTGGAACAGCAAGTGGATGATGTAAGAAAACAACTGCTTTGACTTTGTGGTTTTGCCCCATAATGACAGGGATGTTTTGTCTTTTCAATGCCACAAATGAACTTTAAACATCATTACTAACTGTTGTAGCTTGAGGGATCACTGGAGCAAGAGAAGAAGCTCCGCATGGACCTTGAGAGAGCCAAGAGGAAGCTTGAAGGAGATTTGAAACTGGCCCAGGAATCCATAATGGATCTGGAGAATGACAAGCAGCAGTCTGAGGAAAAAATCAAGAAGTAAGTGAACTGATATAACTGTATTTCATTGTGTGACCTCAATTCCTACTTTCAAAATTAAGCATGATGTTATATTATTGAAATCCAGGAAGGACTTTGAGACCAGCCAGCTCCTCAGCAAGATTGAGGATGAACAGTCCCTTGGTGCTCAGCTTCAGAAGAAGATCAAGGAACTCCAGGTAACAATGTTTTACATGAATATTATCTCCATTGACTCAGAAACAACATGTTTAAACCAATTATCCTTTATGATGTTACTATGATGAAATCTAGGCTCGTATTGAGGAGCTGGAGGAAGAGATTGAGGCTGAGAGGGCTGCCCGGGCTAAGGTAGAGAAGCAGAGGGCCGACCTCTCCAGGGAGCTTGAGGAGATCAGTGAGAGGCTTGAGGAAGCTGGTGGAGCAACAGCTGCTCAGATTGAGATGAACAAGAAGCGTGAGGCTGAGTTCCAGAAGCTGCGTCGTGACCTTGAAGAGTCAACCCTGCAGCATGAAGCTACCGCAGCCGCTCTCCGCAAGAAGCAGGCTGACAGTGTTGCAGAGCTGGGAGAGCAGATCGACAACCTCCAGCGTGTCAAGCAGAAGCTGGAGAAGGAGAAGAGCGAGTACAAGATGGAGATTGATGACCTCAGCAGCAACATGGAGTCTGTAGCTAAAGCTAAGGTGTGGGATTTGTTAATATTTCTCTCTTTTGATATCTTGGGGATGTAAAAGCACATATACCTCAGTTAATAGAAAAAGAAATATGCAACTAATGCACTATTCCCCCTCTGAGTTTAGGTTATCACTGACTATTCAGTATAACATTGATTTTTAATATCCTGCTTTGTGCTGCACTCAACTTCGCATCATTTAATTATTTTTTTAAATTCATAACGTTTTTTTTTTGTTAACAGAGCAACTTGGAAAAAATGTGCAGAACCCTTGAGGACCAACTAAGTGAGCTCAAAGCCAAAAATGATGAGAATGTTCGCCAGGTGAATGACCTCAGTGCTCAAAAGGCAAGACTGCAGACAGAGAACGGTGAGTCTGCAAAGAAAACAATGCTGTGGGTAGAGTTTGTCATATACACAAAAATGGCAACATGTGCAGCTTAGATTTCTATATCTCACTAATAAATACTTCAAAATTTTTAATTATGATTGTTTTTTTAATTAATAGGTGAGTTTACTCGCCAGCTTGAGGAGAAGGAGGCTCTTGTTTCCCAGCTGACCAGGGGCAAGCAGGCTTTCACTCAGCAGATTGAGGAGCTCAAGAGACACGTTGAGGAGGAAGTGAAGGTATGAACAATTTCCTTCTATGTTATTACATTCATTAAGACGAATATTAATGGATCAGTTGTGAGGTCTCTTAAACAGAAGAACATTTCTATTTTATCAGAGAAAGTCTCTCAATCAATGCATCATTGTGAAACAAGTGCTTTAGTTCTGATTTAGCATAGACAATTATACAGTTCTTTAAGATCTGAGATGATAATTACTGGGAGAGATAAAATTCATTCATTCGCTAAGTATATGATAATGTTTAGTGGAACATAGTAGTTATTAAATAATACATTGAACTGAGTCATTCCGAGAAACTGCTTTGTAGATATAGAACTTAAAAGTGCTTATCCACACAGCATTTAGATATAAGATGTATTAGGTCATTTAAAAAGTCCTTTCATATGTTTTGTGTCTTCTCAACAGGCCAAGAATGCTCTGGCCCATGCTGTTCAGTCGGCCCGTCATGACTGTGACCTGCTCAGAGAGCAGTATGAGGAGGAGCAGGAGGCCAAGGCTGAGCTGCAGAGAGGAATGTCCAAGGCCAACAGTGAGGTGGCTCAGTGGAGAACCAAATATGAGACTGATGCTATCCAGCGTACTGAGGAGCTGGAGGAGGCCAAGTGAGTCACTTTCTTTTCACTGTAAAGGTGTGTAAAGTAGTTTTCACTTCAGTTAGTTGCTCTTAACCAATTAAAAAATGTTTTCACTACAGGAAAAAGCTTGCCCAGCGTCTGCAGGAGGCTGAGGAATCAATTGAGGCTGTGAACTCCAAGTGCGCCTCTCTGGAGAAGACCAAGCAGAGGCTGCAGGGTGAGGTGGAAGACCTCATGATTGATGTGGAGAGAGCCAATGCTCTGGCTGCTAGCCTTGACAAGAAGCAGAGGAACTTTGATAAGGTAAATGGTTAAACTGGAAATACAAAACAGTTTTATCAGAAGAAACATCTGTATATTTATAAGCAATCATTTTACCAACCAATGCAAATCTAGGTCCTGGCAGAGTGGAAACAGAAGTATGAGGAGGGCCAGGCAGAGCTGGAAGGAGCCCAGAAGGAGGCTCGCTCTCTCAGTACTGAACTGTTCAAGATGAAGAACTCTTATGAGGAGGCTCTGGATCAGCTGGAGACCTTGAAGAGAGAGAACAAGAACCTGCAGCGTATGTCAACATCATTTAATGTCTTAATTTAAGCTTCTCTTTGACGTCTCTTTAGTTGATATGATTTAATGATATAATGCATACTGCATATAAGTAGTAAGTCCCTCAAAGTGTATATGGCTTTCGTTCTTCTACAGAGGAGATCTCAGACCTGACTGAACAGATCGGTGAGACTGGAAAGACCATCCATGAGCTGGAGAAAGCAAAGAAAACAGTGGAGACTGAGAAGGCTGAGATTCAGTCAGCACTGGAGGAAGCTGAGGTAACACAGTTTGAAACTTTAAAACAGACACTGTACATATTTGTTTTGCTTGATTTAACTCATTTGAGGCAGTGGCTTTAATTCAAGTGAATTTAATGAGATAATTCTTTACACTTTTTAAAGGGCACACTGGAGCACGAGGAGGCCAAGATTCTCCGTGTCCAGCTTGAGCTCAACCAGGTGAAAAGTGAGGTTGACAGGAAGCTGGCAGAGAAGGATGAGGAGATGGAGCAGATCAAGAGGAACAGCCAGAGGGTGACTGACTCCATGCAGAGCACTCTTGATGCTGAGGTCAGGAGCAGGAATGATGCCCTGAGGATCAAGAAGAAGATGGAGGGAGACCTGAATGAGATGGAGATCCAGCTGAGCCATGCCAACAGGCAGGCTGCTGAGGCCCAGAAACACCTGAGGAACATCCAGGGACAACTCAAGGTGTGTTTTGTGCTACTGCTAAATTAATAAAATGTTGAAAAGGGAAGGTTGTGAACTTATGTTTTTCTCTTCATTGTCAGGATGCCCAACTGCACCTTGATGATGCTCTGAGAGGACAGGAAGACATGAAGGAGCAGGTAGCCATGGTGGAGCGCAGAAACGGCCTGATGCTGGCTGAGATTGAGGAGCTGAGAGCTGCTTTGGAGCAGACAGAGAGAGGACGCAAAGTGGCTGAGCAGGAGCTGGTTGATGCTAGTGAGCGTGTTGGACTGCTTCACTCTCAGGTTTGTTTTTGGTTAAGGAAAATAAATTGTACATAATGTACATATGGACATACTGATACAACCAGGTATAACAATATCAAAATAAATCTGACTCTGTTCAATATCCAGAACACCAGTCTTATAAACACCAAGAAGAAGCTGGAGGCAGACCTTGTCCAGGTTCAGGGTGAAGTGGATGATGCTGTTCAGGAAGCAAGAAATGCTGAGGAGAAAGCCAAAAAGGCCATCACTGATGTGAGTTTATAACCTCACTGCTATTTTAGAAAGAACAGAATATTTTTGAACTTCAGTTGACCTATCAGAATATATTTGTTAAACAATAAATTTGACCCTTTTCAGGCTGCCATGATGGCTGAGGAGCTGAAGAAGGAGCAGGACACCAGTGCTCATCTGGAGAGGATGAAGAAGAACCTGGAGGTCACAGTCAAGGACCTGCAGCACCGTCTGGATGAGGCTGAGAACCTCGCCATGAAGGGCGGCAAGAAGCAGCTCCAGAAACTGGAGTCCAGGGTATGAAGTGAATCTCTAAAGTACATACGCCAATTCTCTGTGCTCAACTCCATCTACAAATCTCCTGATAATCACATTTCAGGTCCGTGAGCTGGAGGCTGAAGTTGAAGCCGAGCAGAGACGTGGAGCTGATGCTGTTAAAGGAGTCCGCAAATATGAGAGGAGAGTGAAGGAGCTGACCTACCAGGTGAACTTCATTTCTCAAACATCTACAATAATAACTCTCACTTTCTGTTTGTTACTCCATATGTGACAATTATTTATCTGTGCAGACTGAGGAGGACAAGAAGAATGTGACCAGACTCCAAGATCTGGTGGACAAGCTGCAGCTCAAAGTCAAGGCTTACAAGAGACAGTCTGAGGAGGCTGTAAGTCAACGACGCTATTGTGAATAATAAGTTACAGTTGAGTTAATATTGACATTAACAGACAAATTAATATGACTCTAAACATTTCACAGGAGGAGCAGGCCAACACTCACATGTCCAGGCTCAGGAAGGTTCAGCATGAGCTGGAAGAGGCTCAGGAGCGTGCTGACATCGCTGAGTCCCAGGTCAACAAGCTGAGAGCCAAGAGCCGTGATGCTGGAAAGGTAATCATTTATGTATTAATGTCTTACAACTTTTAAATACAGACATACATGCTGCTGACCAATTCATATAGTTAAACAAGTGTGTAGAATAATTTGAAGAAGTGCATGTATACTCTATATCTATATAACCATAACCATAAGTATAATATTAGCTTTATTAATTTTTCTATTTTTTCTTTTTCAGGGTGAGTCTGCTGAATAAGAGACCACATCCCAATGAAGACATTCAACAGAGTTCATAAAATATGAACCAACTGCTGAATTCTTTATACATTGTAACATGACAATAAATATTTTGCATCTTCCTCACTACCATTTACTCTGCGTATTTTTTCTCTTAACCTAATGTACATTCTCTAAAATGGGCACACAGCAGTTGTGTCAGGTGGAGACTAATCAGTCTAAGACTTTGCAAGGCAGTTAACAATCATAACATCAACTCATCAACTGGTATAGAATTAGACCCAAAAGCAGCCACACTAATAAAATCCAGGTCTAAATATATTGGTTAGGACCTGGAGTAATATTTTCTGAAAAGAGTTCTGCAATGTTAATATCATTTTAAGTAAACTCTCTTTAAAAGAGTCAGCTGGGATGAGCTCGAGTCTCCTACAAGCCTCTGCAGGATAAGTGGTATAGTAAAGTGTAAAGTGGTGGATGAATGGATGGCTCTTTGAAACTAAAGAACTAATACAAAACTACTTAGCATGATATTACATTATATTTTAGCCAAAGTCAATGGCTGCACATATAATAGCATCTGCAATAGAAAAGGTTGACAGTAGGCTGACAAAGAAATCAGGAATCACTAATCTATACAATGAAAAGGACATAAAACATTTTACTGGTACTTCCCAAGAGTCTAAAAGTCTCTGATGTGAATCCAGACTTGTAGATGCCTTTCTATTTTTGATCAGGGTATATCACCTTACCCTGCTTAAAAATATGTGCAGCCATCAGATAATTTACACCTGCCAGTTATAAAATCTGACATTTCACATCACATTGCACATCCATATACATCAACCCTTCTTGGGTTTAGAAAACTATTTACTGCAGTGTAAACAACCAGTTAATTGAAATACACGAAAGTAAATTCAGAAGACGGAGTTTATAGTTTTGTTTTAAACCTCAACATTTCAACAATCAACTCTGAAGTTAGCTGTTTTTACCCTGTTTAAATAGATTTCAGTACTTTGTTTTCTTTGAGGCTCAATACATCTTCTAAACAAACTAAAAGCATCATTATAAGTAATTTCTATCAATAAATGGAAATAAATAAATATCAAAGGAAACATTGTTGAGCCCAAAATCTGCATTTTAAAAATATTCTTAATTGTTTAAAAAAAGCACTAGAACACAACCAGATTGTCGTCATTATTTTTAGTCTTATGGGAGTTGGTATGTCTTCTTACGTTACACTTCCAGGACGAAGACAGCACCCCTCCAACATTAACGTCAAGAGCTGCAGTGTCAAGTTTGTATCAGATATCTGAGACAAGTGTACCCTGTAACTATACACCGGTAACAGTCTCACACTTCTCTAACATTTAGACTCAGTACTGGCTGCGATATCAAAATTAAATGCACATGACTTTTATAAAGTGCGTCTATGGAAATGTAATCTAAATAATGCCTCACAAACTATGCTGAGCATTCTTGCTATTTAGTTTGAAGTGAAGTGTGAACATTAGACCAATGCATTACTGATATTATATTTTCATTGTAAAGCATCTGTAAAATATATGCACATCCTAAACATGTGGCCTAAAATATCATATCATATATGTATATAGGTATGTATATATATATATATATATATATATATATATATATATATATATATAAACTGAAGTTATATATATATATATAGAGAGAGAGAGATAGAGAGACAGATATAATATATTATATATTACATATATAGCTCTTACAGGACTATACAGCTTTGCAATATATACATATGCTGCTAATAAAATGATTTCTTAAACTTTTTAATGTTCTTAATTCAAATAGTGATTAGTCAGATCATTATTCTTGCATATTACCTACTGGAAAATATGATTATAGATACAGTATATACATAAAGAATAATATCACTATCAAACAAGATGACGACAAACATACTGTACTTGACCAAATTCAGCAACACACACGTGCTGAGCAGGCAGGTATATGTAGGCAGCTGCTCTAGATTCCTGCTCTGACAGATAGTCGTCTGTTGTTGCTGTTATAATGATTACAAATGCATTCTTGATATAAATTAATGGAAGCAATGTTCTTTTTATTGTAATATTACAATGACAATCAAACTAAATATGTGTTACATTTTTTAGTTACCCTCTTTCACAGGAAACCAAAAAAAACTATCTATGGGGAATAGAATATTCAGACAAAAGCATCAGCTTAAAACATTTCAATGAGTCATAACTGAACAAATATTTTCAGTCTAAGTGCCAACAAATGCAATTTCCCCATTGCGGGACAAATAAAGGTTTTCTTATTCTTATTCTTATTAACATGAGCACAGACATGGAAAAGAAGGTATATGGCCCAGCAGCCACTTATACCTCCAGTGAAGAGGATTCAGGCACAGAATGCACCACCTGATGCCAAAACTGCTTTCTTTGTCTATTTGTTAAAGATCCAGATGAGCTGTGTGTCAAGTGTAAACCCATCAAGAGAGAGTTGAGACAGAAGTGGGAAAGGTAGATTAAAGTTTTATTTACATAAATCCACTACATCTTTATATAAAATTACTTCATGATCAGAGGTGACTATGGATACCAAGAGCAAGAAAATACTATTAAAAAATAAATAAATAAATAATATAAATAAATAAATAAAAGTGACTTCAGGCCATTTACACTTTGCTAGACATTTCTCAGCTTAAAAGGAGTTAATGTCTATTTTTATGCAGAAAATCCAGTGCACCTTACTTCTAATCACACTTTAGCATAGGGGTAATTTTTGTTATTCGTTATTTTTATTTTTATTATGACGTAAGGTAAGAATAGACATTTATGGACCGAGCCAGGATGTAAATTAAGCTAAAACAAATCCTTTAAAAGAATGTAAAACTGAAACCACTAATAAGTTGCTGACATTGGGATTATGTTAGGACTTAACAGTGACTCAATGACACTTGTAACAGTGAGCCACTCACTGTTATGGAATGACAATTAGCTTAATGGAAGCTCAATACCATTGCAGGAATTCAAAAGCACTCACCAAAAGCTCTCCTCTGGCTGCAGTACCTAGTGCTGTGAGTGTTCAGAGAGGTGACAGTCGGTATAAATGAATAGACGTCTAATAATACTCTAAATTTATGATCTGTAGTTGTTGCAAACAGGGGCCATTCATAAACACATTGCTCAGCAACTTATTTGAAATAAAACCATTCACATCAGCCAGCAGCTGTGACTCAAGCGCTCCAATGTGTTGACAGTTTGAAAATTGTCATTGACAAACACTTTTTTTTTTTCATTTCAGTCTGAGAATGCTGAGTAATAGACAACATCTGGTGGACAATTAACATAGTTCATCAAATATAAACAACTTCTATGACACAGTATGTACAAATTCCTTTTGTGACTATTTTCTCCTTTTTTCTCTCAAAGTCAATGCAGCAAAGCTTAAATGAAATCCTTTCAGACCAGACTTAGTATGTAGTGAAGTCTTTAGATAGTATCAACGATTTTTTTAAGGGTTCTTACCATAAAATAAATTTTAAAAAACTACAACATCAAAAAATATATAAAAATATAAAATACTACTAAGGAGTAACAGTTAACATAAAGGCTGTCTAAGAAGTCATTAATTTAAACAGAAAACAAAAAAACATGTGCTTTTAGTGCATTACCTTAAATATATTCATCCTTTCCCTTTATATATACAATACAATCCCTGAAGAGAGTATGGAAATTGTCCCTGTCAGTTTGAAGGACATAGATGTGACTATATACTGTATATAATAGGCTTAATGATGTTACCACCAGGAAGGATTAATTAACAGCAGTTGAAGGTGCTCTTGCCTTTGATGCACCAAACTCTCCGAGAAGCACAGGTGTTGCTGGCTCTTTGTACAGATTCTATTTATACGGATACCGAGATATTTTTAAAAGTTGACTTGGCTCATTGACAGCTGCAGGGGAGTGGCCACCAAAGTAGCTGATGTACAGGCAGTTTTCAAGATCCAAAAAGACAATATATGACAGACTGAAGTTTGTCTGTTTTTATTAAATGACTACTCTGGCATGATGCAATTATGTGCTTAAACTATAGAGTAAATAGCCACAGTTTAATATAGGTTCACATACTCATTATGCAAGTCTTAAGAAATTTTAGGTAGTGCTGCGTCACTTTACCCAGACATTCTTCTGCTTAAAGTGTCTACTAGTAGGCAAACACTATTGTTTGGTTCACAAGAATATCAATTAACCACTGATTAATAAGATATAAATCATAAACTAATAATAAATCTAAACACAACAATCAAAAATGATTTAAATGTAAAAGAACATTTGTTTACAGCATGCTAAATAGCGTCAAGTTATTACTGGTGTGCAGTGTATGTTGCTGAAGCACATACAGTAAGCTTTACTGGTCAGCTCACCTCCTCCAGTTTTCTTTTTCTCCATTTATTTCTTTAAAAATGACTGCATATAATGCAAACTGCAGGTCTCTGTTTTGTGTTCTTTATTCTAAGTAAAGTAAAGAAAACAAAATCCTGCCAAGAACCACACAGAGAAGCTCACACAACATATTCGCTTTGCTCGGCATTACTACACCGTCATGAGAGAGTGTCACAGTTTTTTAAGTCTGAACAGGCTCCTCCTCTCCAAATGTGTTTGGCATGTCTTATTTCAGCTCAAGGGCTTAGCACACAGGCCTTTCTATTAGCATCTGCAGACTCAAGGACGTACAAAGGAGAAGGTTATTCAGGACAGTCTGTCCTTGCTTGTGTTAGGCTTCACCTTTTGAAGGTTTTCTGGGCTATACTTTCACATTATAACCTAATCATAAAACAGACTGATCTTAACCCCTTTCTGCCAACATTAATTTACAATTATATAAAAAAATCTATGATTTGTGTTTTTTAAAGTATTTGTTTTCTTCTCCTCAGCTACATTCAATCCGAAAGTGGTTTGAAGCGAATTCACAATAGTCTACAAGGGGTTAATGTTCTGGAAAAAAAAAATTAACTTTTATACACAGTAAAGAGCAAATCATAAAGTGAAGCTCACTATAAAACTATAGCAAAATGTTTTCACAGGTGGCAACAGATGTGTAACTAAAATAATAATATAATAAACACCAGGATGTTCAGTAGATGTCACTTAGGGATTTCATGAGGTAAGGTCAAGGATAAAGCTGTTTTAAGGGACTTTCCAGTGCATTAAAAATGGTTTATGAAACCTGTGTTACCATGGCCTTTTATGGGTTATACTATCACCTTAAAGCACAAACAATATAAACATTAAACCATCTTACCCATTAGTATTAGGGCTGTATTGTCACTGTTTGAATTGACCAGTTTACTCAAAAGGCTTAATACATTTTGCATTCATTTCACAACCAGAGGCACAATAATAACAATGAATGAATTATAATGAATATAAGTTCTCTGAGGCTGAAACAAGCTGATTGAAAACAACTGAAGACTGTTGACTTTACTTGAATAGAACATGCTATTCAGGTTGGTTGAAAAAAAAAAAAACCATAAACCTTTGACTTTACTGCAGCATGTGTGCAACATATGTTTGCACAATAGCCCACCGACCAAGAAGGATCACATAACATTCCTCAAGGTCATGTCTTTTGTTTTTTTGAAGTTGAACATTAGCAAATAGGGCGACATTACACAACAATCTGCATTTACAATAGATTATAAAGTACAAGATATTTTTCCTACACTTATTTTACATTGAAATTTACACTAACTCTGGATATGCTTTTCATTCATAGTACTAAAACTGTCCTGGCATCCTGTTCATTGGCACAGGACTTATTTTGGGTCTTATCCCAGCCCAGTTGACAACTGTTCATCCACTCCATTCCAAGGCGATATATAATACCACCTCAGCTTTTATGGAATGATGCTCAGCCTCTGTTTTATTTCAGACATCTGGGATGTGTGGTTGTCTTGCAATGGTACACCAGTGACATTTACATGCTTCCCCAAAACCACAGCGCCTGCCACTTCAGTAAGACTATTATTACTGACAATGCAGACAATTGCATTTTAGCACTGAAACAAATAGGTGACAGATAAGTCCATTAATTACTAAGCATATAATATCTGATGCATACATGCTTAAAACGTGTGTGCTCATTACACCACCACCTCTTGCTCATTACTGTTATTAATAAAATACTGTGAAACTGATAGTAATAAATCAATAATATATTTTAGGGCAGAGAAAAACAAGGCATTTTTATTACCAAGGGCCCAAATAGATCCCATGATCATATGTTACTGTACCAACTCTGAAGTGTCAGTGTCCTGCAACTGTACACCAGTGACATTTGTCTGCTTTTCCAAAACTACAACTACTATTATTATCAATTCTTATTCTTGTTATTATACCTCTGTATTTGTACATACTAGTTTACATCAATTAAGAAACTGTATGTATTTATGTAGTATAATGTAATATTCAATAGGAGCTCAAATTTAACAAGACCATCCACATTAACACTATTCATAACACTATGCATTCAAGCTATTCCGTGTGGGCTCGAAGAAAAAAATACCTACTGCTACAAACGTGCTGACAAGGCAGTAGAATCACTGTAAATGTCAATGTCAAGGGCTTAACGGCAACATGACAAGAATACATGACCAAAGTGAGAAAGGCCCACCTACTGTTCTGCTTCTATAAAAGTGGCTGCTTAAGACTGTGCTGATAACTGGTAGGCTTCCAGCTCAGGTGAGGACATCTGCATCAATTGGCTAGTATTGTGAATAGCTAATTTATCACTAATTAGAAGAATGGTTATTTGCATTGTTTAATTATGTTAATTATAAGAATTCATTGACATTATGTAAGACATTCTAATCTAGTGGTACTGTAGCTGTGTAGTTTTTAAAATCATGTACAACCTTTTAAATGAATAACTGATTAATGAACTGATGCTTGACAATTTATCAATAGGATCAAAAGAAGAGAACTGACTGCGTTTCATCCACTGTTGAGACCAAAGGAGGTGAATTATAATTTACTTTTGGTGACATATATGAATTCAAACCAGACATTCCTACTAACAGCACTACTGACAAATACAAAAGAAAAACACAGTATGCCCTTTCCTTATTTTCAGTCACTTAAGGTGCCATCATGAGCACAGACGCGGAGATGGAGCAGTATGGCCCGGCGGCCATTTACCTCCGGAAGCCAGAGAAAGAGAGAATTGAAGCCCAGACTGCTCCTTTTGATGCTAAAACAGCCTACTTTGTGACTGATCCTGAGGAGATGTATGTCAAGGGCAAACTTGTCAAAAGAGAGGGTGGTAAAGCCACAGTTGAGACAGATGGAGGAAAGGTAGGTCAATAATTACACTATTTAAAATGCTTTATTATAAATTTGTCCACTAATTTCAGAACCTAATTGTGAAAGTGTCATCCAACTGATCAGAGTTTACATAAACTATATTGTAAAAGAAAACCTTTTAACTCTAAATCCTATTCAGACTGTCACTGTAAAAGAAGATGACATCCATCCAAGAAACCCTCCCAAGTTTGACAAGATGGAGGACATGGCCATGATGACCCACCTCAATGAGCCATCTGTGTTGTATAACCTCAAAGAGCGTTTTGCATCATGGATGATCTATGTAAGCTTTAGTCTTATAACGTTGTGCACTTGTATTTGAAAGCCCTATTCAGCGAAGTGTAATGATTTTCTCTTTGGTACTACAGACCTACTCTGGCCTGTTCTGTGTCGTCGTGAACCCCTACAAGTGGCTTCCTGTGTACGACGCTCGAGTTGTTGTAGCATACAGAGGCAAGAAGAGGATTGAGGCTCCACCCCACATCTTCTCCCTCTCTGACAATGCCTATCAGTTCATGCTCACTGGTAAGATCAACGTTACCAGAAATAATTTACGTGGATAAGAATGTCAACTCCAGGGGTAACCTGAATGGTTATGCTTGCATTTCAGATCGTGAGAACCAGTCTATCCTTATCACGTAAGTATAACAAAACTGGTCAGCGCAATTGTTTCAGGAAGTTTATGGCCATATTGCTAAGTAAGTAAAGATCATTAATTCCACAGTGGAGAATCCGGTGCAGGAAAGACTGTCAACACCAAGCGTGTCATCCAGTACTTTGCAACAATTGCAGTGGCTGGAGCTAAGAAAGCAGAGTCAACCCCTGGCAAAATGCAGGTAAAATTGGTTGTTTGCTAAAAATCTTTCCCACAATTGATTGTTGCTGAATCAATTCATACAGCCTCATCATGACTCTATGTAGGGTTCGCTGGAAGATCAAATCATTGCAGCCAATCCTCTTTTAGAGGCTTATGGTAATGCCAAGACTGTGAGGAATGACAACTCCTCTCGTTTTGTAAGTATTAATTTTATGGGGCCTTTATGAAATTGTTTTCTTATTGTTATGTAGAGCTGATAAAACTGATATTATGTGATAATTGTCAAGGGAAAATTCATCAGAATCCACTTTGGTTCTACTGGCAAGCTGGCCTCAGCTGATATTGAAACATGTAAGTTCTATTTTTTTCCTTTTGTAGTTTTCAGCATTAGCCAACCTGGGATCTTGCATTGAACATTCATTATTAACTTATTATACCTACAAAAAACTCTGACAGATCTGCTGGAGAAGTCCCGTGTCACCTTCCAGTTGTCTGCTGAGAGGAGCTACCATATCTTCTATCAGCTGATGACTGGCCACAAGCCTGAGCTCCTGGGTAGGTTATGACAAAACATGGAAATTGCTCATTTATCCATAGAACTAAGACAGGAGCATTTATTCATGTATTTCTTCTGATCTATTCCAGAGGCTCTGCTGATCACCACCAACCCCTATGACTACCCAATGATCAGTCAGGGTGAAATCACTGTCAAAAGCATCAATGACGTTGAGGAGTTCATTGCAACAGATGTAAGCTGATTGCAATTTATTTGCAGATGAATGTCAGAATAAGTGTTTTTCTCAAAGGATGTGCTGTGCTCGAATTGCAGACAGCCATTGACATCTTGGGCTTCACTGCTGAGGAGAAAATGGCCATCTACAAGCTGACTGGTGCTGTCACACATCATGGCAACATGAAATTCAAGCAGAAGCAGCGTGAGGAGCAGGCTGAACCTGATGGCACTGAGGGTAATTATAGTTTTTGCACAACTTATACTGTAAAGATGTAAGCACAGCATCACTGAAGAGGCGAAGAATGATCAGACACAAATGTTTTGCAGTGTTTCAAATGGGGATCTTAGTAATGTTAAAGTTTCAATTCTTGCTTCATAGTCTTAGCATTGACCTGTTCGATCCTGTGCATCTTTTGCATTAACGAAAACATTTTTCTTTTAACCAGAGGCTGATAAAATCGCCTACCTCATGGGCCTGAACTCAGCTGATATGCTGAAAGCTCTGTGCTACCCAAGAGTAAAGGTCGGAAATGAGATGGTGACCAAAGGTCAGACCGTGCCCCAGGTACAAAAACATGAAACTTCTACAAATACTTATCGCTGGTGTGAAATGCAAGCAGATTCTTCTAAATGTTTCCCTTGTTTCTAGGTGAACAATTCTGTCATGGCTCTGTGCAAGTCTGTCTATGAGAAAATGTTCTTGTGGATGGTTGTGCGTATCAATGAGATGCTGGACACAAAGCAGCCAAGACAGTTCTTCATTGGAGTGTTGGATATCGCTGGATTTGAGATCTTTGATGTGAGTAATCTAAAGAATACTTGCGTTTGCACCTCACACCATAAGTGTTTATCCATAGGATTAACCAGCATTCAGATCCGTTACTCAAGCAAAAGTAAAATCTAGAGGTTGACTAATATGTGTTTGTTTATGGCTGATGCCAATACTGATCTTTAGACTGAGTTTATTCCCATTTTCCATCTAAAATATTTGATATCTAACTAATATACTGTATAGGGCTTGGAAAAATGGAAAAAGTTAATGCACTTTTTTACTTTCCACCACTGGATTGATTATATGTTCAAAATTGTAGTTCAACAGCTTGGAGCAGCTCTGCATCAACTTCACCAATGAGAAACTGCAACAGTTTTTCAACCACCACATGTTTGTCCTGGAGCAAGAGGAGTACAAGAAAGAAGGCATTGAATGGGAGTTCATTGACTTTGGTATGGACTTGGCTGCCTGCATTGAGCTTATTGAGAAGGTGAGGGAAATTTGTCAGGGATTCTCAGGGCATTCTCTTAACTGTTGATTTTTAATCCTATTGTATTTTCCTTTCAGCCAATGGGCATCTTCTCCATCCTTGAAGAGGAGTGCATGTTCCCCAAGGCAACAGACTCTTCTTTCAAGAACAAGCTGCATGACCAGCATCTTGGCAAGACCAAGGCCTTTGAGAAGCCAAAGCCTGCAAAGGGCAAAGCTGAGGCTCACTTCTCCCTGGTTCACTATGCTGGTACAGTGGACTACAATATCGCTGGCTGGCTGGACAAGAACAAGGACCCCCTGAATGACTCAGTTGTTCAGCTCTACCAGAAGTCTTCAAATAAACTGCTGTCTTTACTGTATGCAGCCCATTCCTCAGCTGAGGGTAAGATGATAATACTCTGATTTATATTTTTAATTATTTTATCTGTGGTATTATCTGTGGTCCTCTTTAGGAAATATACCTGAGCAATTTAAAAAGGGTTAACTATTTGGTGGAATTATGTTTTAAAAAACAGAGGCTGGTGGTGGCAAGAAGGGTGGTGGAAAAAAGAAGGGGGCTTCCTTCCAGACTGTGTCTGCACTTTTCAGAGTATGGCTAACATCCAGAAAAGATGATTTTTCCAGTTTAAACTAAACTGTTCCCTCCTTGCACTAAACATTTGCTTAAATGATAATATTTCACCTCCCAGGAGAATTTGGGCAAACTGATGACCAACTTGAGAAGCACTCATCCTCACTTCGTCCGCTGCCTAATTCCCAATGAAACAAAGACCCCAGGTTTGGTGTTCTTGTTTTGTCTTTATTTCCCTCATATGAAGAATCCAGTAAGTGCTTATTAAACTCATTATTTTATACAATGATCAGGTCTTATGGAGAACCACCTGGTCATCCACCAGCTGAGGTGTAACGGTGTGCTGGAAGGCATCAGGATCTGCAGAAAGGGCTTCCCCAGCAGAATCCTCTATGGTGACTTCAAGCAGAGGTTACTGCAGTTTTCATTATAAAGAAGTGAAGTTGATTTTTATTGAGGTATTGTGAGGGGAAACACTAAGAGCAAGGACAATATATGGAATAACACTTTCCTCTTGTAGATACAAAGTGCTGAATGCCAGTGTCATCCCAGAGGGACAGTTCATTGACAACAAGAAAGCTTCAGAGAAGCTGTTGGGCTCCATTGATGTCGACCACACCCAGTACAAGTTTGGACACACTAAGGTAACATTGTCATAGACTACATTACTTTTGTTCTGTTGTGTGAATGGGTATTTTATTGATTTATGGATTTATTGTAATACCAACACACAGGTGTTCTTCAAAGCTGGTCTGCTGGGTACCCTGGAGGAGATGAGAGATGAGAAACTGGCTGAGCTGGTGACCATGACTCAGGCTCTCTGCAGAGGATACCTCATGAGGACAGAGTTTGTTAAGATGATGGAGAGGAGGTAAGCTTATCACAAACTGAATTCCCTCTTATATTCCAGTGGGATGGTAAACAAACAAGCTATAAAACACTTATGTTGTCTTGTAGAGATGCAATCTACACCATCCAGTACAACATCCGCTCCTTCATGAATGTGAAGAATTGGCCATGGATGCATCTGTACTTCAAGATCAAGCCTCTTCTGAAGAGTGCTGAGACTGAGAAAGAATTGGCTCAGATGAAGGAGAACTATGAGAAGATGCAAACAGACCTGGCTACTGCCCTGGCCAAGAAGAAGGAACTGGAGGAGAAAATGGTTTCCCTGCTGCAGGAGAAGAATGACCTGCAACTGCAAGTAGCAGCTGTGAGTAAAATCCAAATTCAACTTGATTTTCTTTGATCTTTGAATCATTCATTACCTTTCATGACAATGATATAAATTTTTTTGTGGTACAAGATTTTTAAAGCTGTATAAGGTGATGGAGTTCATTAATACATTCGGGAAATTTTATGTATATTACTAACCTCATACTGTGTATGCTCAAAACACATGCTAGGAAGGTGAGAACCTCTCTGATGCTGAGGAAAGGTGTGAAGGGCTCATTAAGAGCAAGATCCAGCTCGAGGCCAAACTCAAAGAGACAACTGAGAGGCTGGAGGATGAAGAGGAAATCAATGCTGAGCTGACTGCCAAGAAGAGGAAGCTGGAGGATGAATGCTCTGAGCTGAAGAAAGACATTGATGACTTGGAGCTCACCTTGGCTAAAGTGGAGAAAGAGAAACATGCCACAGAAAACAAGGTTCAAATGACACATTTACAAAAAAGTTTAAAATTTGTCATATTTTAACCTTTATTAATATAAAGTGATGAAAATAATGCACCTATCATGTAATTTCAGGTGAAAAACCTGACAGAGGAGATGGCATCTCAGGATGAGGCCATTGCCAAGTTAACAAAGGAGAAGAAAGCCCTCCAAGAGGCCCACCAGCAAACACTTGATGATCTCCAGGCAGAGGAAGACAAAGTCAACACTCTGACCAAGGCCAAGACAAAGCTGGAACAGCAAGTGGATGATGTAAGAAAACAACTGCATTGACTTTGTGGTTTTGCCCCATAATGACAGGGATGTTTTGTCTTTTCAATGCCACAAATGAACTTTAAACATCATTACTAACTGTTGTAGCTTGAGGGATCACTGGAGCAAGAGAAGAAGCTCCGCATGGACCTTGAGAGAGCCAAGAGGAAGCTTGAAGGAGATTTGAAACTGGCCCAGGAATCCATAATGGATCTGGAGAATGACAAGCAGCAATCTGAGGAAAAAATCAAGAAGTAAGTGAACTGATATAACTATTTTATTAATGTGTGACCTCAATTCCTACTTTCAAAATTAAGCATGATGTTATATTATTGAAATCCAGGAAGGACTTTGAGACCAGCCAGCTCCTCAGCAAGATTGAGGATGAACAGTCCCTTGGTGCTCAGCTTCAGAAGAAGATCAAGGAACTCCAGGTAACAATGTTTTACATGAATATTATCTCCAGTGACTCAGAAACAACATGTTTAAAGTCAATTATCCTTCTTGATGTTACTATGATGAAATCTAGGCTCGTATTGAGGAGCTGGAGGAAGAGATTGAGGCTGAGAGGGCTGCCCGGGCCAAGGTAGAGAAGCAGAGGGCCGACCTCTCCAGGGAACTTGAGGAGATCAGTGAGAGGCTTGAGGAAGCTGGTGGAGCAACAGCTGCTCAGATTGAGATGAACAAGAAGCGCGAGGCTGAGTTCCAGAAGCTGCGTCGTGACCTTGAAGAGTCAACCCTGCAGCATGAAGCTACCACAGCCGCTCTCCGCAAGAAGCAGGCTGACAGTGTTGCAGAGCTGGGAGAGCAGATCGACAACCTCCAGCGTGTCAAGCAGAAGCTGGAGAAGGAGAAGAGCGAGTACAAGATGGAGATTGATGACCTCAGCAGCAACATGGAGTCTGTAGCTAAAGCTAAGGTGTGTTCTTTTTACAGAGAAAACACACACATATTATCACATAAAATTTTAACAAATATCCAAATAATTAAAGTGCAAAATAAATAAAGAATACATAATCAGTACCCTCCACGTTTACCGTATTTGTGTCATCTCTTAAATATTTCTTTCAGGCCAATCTGGAGAAGATGTGCCGAACTCTTGAGGACCAATTGAGTGAGATCAAGGCCAAAAATGACGAAAATGTTCGCCAGCTGAATGACCTCAGTGCACAAAGGGCAAGACTGCAGACAGAGAATGGTGGGTGTCCTAAGATATAAACATATAATACTAGATGAATTAGTTGCTATGTAACTGCTATGCTATATGTCTCCTTAATTTATGTGCAGAGGATACAGGGTTATTGATATTGTTATGTATTGTATATGATTCTATCATTGCAGATCTTTTTTTTTTCTTAATGTAGCTATACGTCAGTATTTCACGTACACTAAATGTGACACGTGTTTCTCGTACTCATGTAGGTGAGTTTACTCGCCAGCTTGAAGAGAAAGAATCCCTAATTTCCCAGCTCACTAGAGGCAAACAGGCTTACACCCAACAGATTGAAGAGCTTAAGAGACACATTGAAGAGGAAGTAAAGGTACAAAATCATTTCTTTGTATTATAATGTAATGCGTGCTTAGGCTTTCTATTAACTAATTGCAGTTTCTCAGGTAGAGCTGGTTTGATTCTTAATATAACATGGATGAAAGATAAATCTATACATCTTGAACCAATGTTACAAACTGACTGACTGACTAGACACATGAGGACCAGGGACTTATGTGATCAAGAGAACACTGATATGACTTAAAAGAAAAACAAACAATAATTTAATGTACGAGATATATATTTCAGTATTTTACTTCAGTTAGAAAACTGGGTTTGAAAAGTGTGTTTTGTGTTATGGATATGCACTACATGTTAAAAGAATTAACTTATGCTACTACACTACTATGTTCTTGAATGAATTTATAGGCCAAGAATGCTCTGGCCCATGCTGTTCAGTCGGCCCGTCATGACTGTGACCTGCTCAGAGAGCAGTATGAGGAGGAGCAGGAGGCCAAGGCTGAGCTGCAGAGAGGAATGTCCAAGGCCAACAGTGAGGTGGCTCAGTGGAGAACCAAATATGAGACTGATGCTATCCAGCGTACTGAGGAGCTGGAGGAGGCCAAGTAAGTCACTTTTTTTTCACTGTTTAAAGTAGTTTTCACTTCAGTTGGTTGCTATTAACCAATTAAAAAATGTTTTCACTACAGGAAAAAGCTTGCCCAGCGTCTGCAGGAGGCTGAGGAATCAATTGAGGCTGTGAACTCCAAGTGCGCCTCTCTGGAGAAGACCAAGCAGAGGCTGCAGGGTGAGGTGGAGGACCTCATGATTGATGTGGAGAGAGCCAATGCTCTGGCTGCTAACCTTGACAAGAAGCAGAGGAACTTTGATAAGGTAAATGGTTAAACTGGAAATAGAAAAACAGTTTTATCAGAAGAAACATCTGTATATTTATAAGCAATTATTTTACCAACCAATGCAAATCTAGGTCCTGGCAGAGTGGAAACAGAAGTATGAGGAGGGCCAGGCAGAGCTGGAAGGAGCCCAGAAGGAGGCTCGCTCTCTCAGCACTGAACTGTTCAAGATGAAGAACTCTTATGAGGAGGCTCTGGATCAGCTGGAGACCTTGAAGAGAGAGAACAAGAACCTGCAGCGTATGTTAACTTAAAATTCAAATATTATTTATTACCAGTTGTGTCAAACAAAATTAATCTTTTTTGTATTTACTCTTTAGAGGAGATCTCAGACCTGACTGAACAGCTTGGCGAGACTGGAAAAAGTATTCATGAGCTGGAAAAAGCTAAGAAGGCCGTAGAAAGTGAGAAAGCTGAAATTCAGACTGCCCTGGAGGAAGCTGAGGTATTTTACTTTGATAGTTCTTTAATTTAATGACAGTAATTTTGTTTCTTAACTATACCTAGTGAACAATTTTTAAAGGGCACGCTGGAGCACGAGGAGTCCAAGATTCTCCGTGTCCAGCTTGAGCTCAACCAGGTGAAAAGTGAGGTTGACAGGAAGCTGGCAGAGAAGGATGAGGAGATGGAGCAGATCAAGAGGAACAGCCAGAGGGTGATTGACTCCATGCAGAGCACTCTTGATGCTGAGGTCAGGAGCAGGAATGATGCCCTGAGGATCAAGAAGAAGATGGAGGGAGACCTGAATGAGATGGAGATCCAGCTGAGCCATGCCAACAGGCAGGCTGCTGAGGCCCAGAAACACCTGAGGAATGTCCAGGGACAACTCAAGGTGTGTTTTGTGCTACTGCTAAATTAATAAAATGTTGAAAAGGGAAGGTTGTGAACTTACGTTTTTCTCTTCATTGTCAGGATGCCCAACTGCACCTTGATGATGCTCTGAGAGGACAGGAAGACATGAAGGAGCAGGTAGCCATGGTGGAGCGCAGAAACGGCCTGATGCTGGCTGAGATTGAGGAACTGAGAGCTGCTTTGGAGCAGACAGAGAGAGGACGCAAAGTGGCTGAGCAGGAGCTGGTTGATGCTAGTGAGCGTGTTGGACTGCTTCACTCTCAGGTTTGTTTTTGGTTAAGGAAAATAAATTGTATATAATGTACATATGGACATACTGATACACCCAGGCATAACAATATCAAAATAAATCTGACTCTGTTCAATATCCAGAACACCAGTCTTATAAACACCAAGAAGAAGCTGGAGGCAGACCTTGTCCAGGTTCAGGGTGAAGTGGATGATGCTGTTCAGGAAGCAAGAAATGCTGAGGAGAAAGCCAAAAAGGCCATCACTGATGTGAGTTTATAACCTCACTGCTATTTTAGAAAGAACAGAATATTTTTGAACTTCAGTTGACCTATCAGAATATATTTGTTAAACAATAAATTTGACCCTTTTCAGGCTGCCATGATGGCTGAGGAGCTGAAGAAGGAGCAGGACACCAGTGCTCATCTGGAGAGGATGAAGAAGAACCTGGAGGTCACAGTCAAGGACCTGCAGCACCGTCTGGATGAGGCTGAGAACCTCGCCATGAAGGGCGGCAAGAAGCAGCTCCAGAAACTGGAGTCCAGGGTATGAAGTGAATCTCTAAAGTACATACGCCAATTCTCTGTGCTCAACTCCATCTACAAATCTCCTGACAATCACATTTCAGGTTCGTGAGCTGGAGGCTGAAGTTGAAGCTGAGCAGAGACGTGGAGCTGATGCTGTTAAAGGAGTCCGCAAATATGAGAGGAGAGTGAAGGAGCTGACCTACCAGGTGAACTTCATTTCTCAAACATCCACAATAATAACTTTCACTTTCTGTTTGTTACTCCATGTGTGACAATTATTTATCTGTGCAGACTGAGGAGGACAAGAAGAATGTGAACAGACTCCAAGATCTGGTGGACAAGCTGCAGCTCAAAGTCAAGGCTTACAAGAGACAGTCTGAGGAGGCTGTAAGTCAGCGGCGCTATTGTGAATAATAAGTTACAGTTGAGTTAATATTGACATTAACAGACAAATTAATATGACTCTAAACATTTCACAGGAGGAGCATGCCAACACTCACATGTCCAGGCTCAGGAAGGTTCAGCATGAGCTGGAAGAGGCTCAGGAGCGTGCTGACATCGCTGAGTCCCAGGTCAACAAGCTGAGAGCAAAGAGCCGTGATGCTGGAAAGGTAGTTTTTTTTTTTATCCTGACTTATAGTATCATCATTCATCTCTATATTCATAGCTATACATTCTAATGTGAAATACTCATATTGGCTAACTATATACATAAAGAACTCAACAACACAAAACAACAATTACTACATATACTATTCCATAAGCTATATTTGTGATAACTAATCAACCTAGTTCTACAAGAATATGCCATCTCTAGACTTTAGTCCAAAAAAAATATTTTTTTTCATTACATCATGAATGTTCTCACTACATTCCTATTAACACTGTCCCCATCTCTCTTTCCTTCAGGGAAGTGACTCTGCTGAATGACATACAGGGTCCAGCTGAGGCATCAATCAAGTATATAAAATATAAGCCACCAAGAACTTTCTGAACATTTACAATAAATGTTAAAATTGTCTGTGTTCTGTTTATTTCTTGTTTGAAACCATATTAAACAAGCTGGCTAATCATTTTTGCTCTTTTTTTTTTTCAATTTTCTTCTAAGATTTGATGTCACGTCTCTTTTCGGTCACTTGCTGTAGTTAAGATGCACCAATAAATGATGAGTGCCCTATCTTGTAGTGGATTATAAACTCTGTAGTCAAGGCTCATTTGTGAGTTATGTAGTTCAACTAATCATAATCAGGAGAAAACATGAATTGGTATTTGTGTTTTTATTGTTATACTGTTTTTCTACCAGAGTTCTGCCTACTTGCAAATGTTGTCTTTGGATAGGCAGCTAAAACAGTACTGTCTTGAACTAAATGCATTGCATTTACATTTGGAATTCTCAGCTATAATTTTTCATCTTCACCAGATGTATGTACAATGTATATATATACATATATATGGAAAATGTAACTAGCAAAGAGGGAAATAAAAATTCTAAAATGCTTTGTCTAATACACTACTTACTTTAAACTGAATAAAGTCGATCTATATTCCAAGAACCTACGCTGAGGGCAAATCTACTTCATATAATTTTATAAACACTGTTCAATCAATTACCTTCAAGCCAATAAGTGACACCTAACACTGACTAATATCCACTGTCACCATTCTTTCCTTCCAGCAGACTTGCCCTTTCCTTGCACTGCCTTTTCCCTCCCCTTTTTAGGATTCCCTTTGCGTTTTTCTCCTCCTCGAGCCATCTCTTTCTGGAGTTGGGCTGTATGATTCTTTTCAGTCAGAGATAAACAGTCTTCTTTTGGACTCCTAGGGTTGGTCTCAAGGCTCCACTGGTCACGTGAGCATGAAGTTAGAGTCTGTGCTTCACTGGTTGTGCCTGCATTAGTGGATGAAGGCCTCATGTGGGCATTTGTGGGACTTGCAAGGTTTGGAGAGCACAGCCTGGACTTAACATCTACTTTTTTTGGGAGAAGATTTAAGTTGACAGAAAGGGGCCTTCCAGGTACTGGGTTTAGAGGAATCACAAGGTCATTTCCTGGGACTCCTAGAGTGAGGATGACTTCTGGGAGCGTACATGGTTGACCAAAATTTTCCTGTCCCTTTGACAGATAAAGAAACCAAATAAACACTGATGAAAACATGTTTAATTATAATAAAAACCAATTACCTCACAATTTACAATGTGGCACAGCTTACCTGCTGTGGTGCGAAAGTCATGGACACTTTCATTGTCACCTTTTAAAAAAAAAAAAAAGAAAGTCTTTCTTCAATACAGTGACTCTTGTTCAGGCTTTCATGTTTTAGTGGCTGCTGCAGACCAGATTAAAATAACTTCAAGCAGCAAATGGCAACATGCCACCTTATTGCCCAAGGTCATGAATGAAGAACCAAGGAAGGAGTTTCACCTCCCCCTTACTGAAGCCCTTAACTGTTCAACCTGCTTATACGAAGTGTAGGTTTAAATCATAAAAAGCTGGATTCATGTATATGGACTGCAAGTTATATAATTTCACTTTCATCTAATCAATTCAAATCAATACAGGACTGGTATTTGCATTCTGTCTATTGATGGTTAGTTCATGGAATAATCAGTACATGGTTATATTTGAGGTGAACAATTTACCTGCACTAGAGAATTCAGCTCTTTCTGATATTCTGTCTCAGGGGTAAAGGAAGCAGATTTGGGTAGTGCTCTAGGGGATCCAGGTTTAGCATGAGACGCTGGTGTGGAGCAGTCCTTCTTTGATGTTTTTGGTGTATTTTCAGCTACAGTGATGTGTAGTGATGAAGCCTTACAGAAGAAAAATGAAAATATAAGGTAGCTGAGCTCTCAAATATTTCACCAAAACTGTTCAGTTCAGCTGCTCTGTAGAATGCACCTTTGGTCAAAAAATAACTGACAGTATTATAGTCAGAAACATGTGCCTGCACATTTACTGCCAAAACTCATTCGATGCATGCTAGTCTATGTGTGACATTAAAATAACTAGGAACTACATTTGATAAATTTGGCGATATCAGTTATTTCCACAACACCACCAATAACTTAAATGTAACTTACAGGGATTCCAGCCATTACAGTGCTACCATTTTCCTTTCCTTCAGAAGTCCCACTAATCCCAGGCAGGGTAGGAAGTAAAACATGCTGATCGTTCAGCCGCTGACTGGAGGCAATGATTTTGAAGAATGCATCAGCTTCTGCAGCTGTTACAGAAGATCAAGAGTTCCTTCTGTGACACATCTTTGACAGAAACGCATGCTTGACCTTATTTGCCCTGTGTGTTTTCTTTACCTGTAAGCACATTACTTTCATTGTGTGTGGCTGTGGCAGGTGTACTTCTGCTTGGCTGCAATGAGCACCGTTGCTCTTCCATACGTCCTCTTTGTGCATGCATTATCATGTTGAGGAACTGCTCCTGCTCAGCTGGTGATGTGTCCTAAAAAGATTTAAAGAACGACAAGTAATCAGAAGTGGAACCACATTGTTTCAACAGAAGACTGTGCAAAATGAGACTTTGACGTATCACTAATGTAATTTTAATGTCTTACTAAAAGAATACAGTACAAGAAGGAAACCACTGGCAAAACTATAAGCTGTGTTTTGAGCAGCATCTCACCTGCCTGTGCTGGTCAGTTTTGACATGGTTTAAGGAGGCAGACTGGTGGGGATGTTTACCAGATGTATCTGAGATGGCATTGTCTTTGCGTTGAGCCGGTGGGGTACCTAGACCAGATGGGGTACCTAGTTTTTGGAAGATTTGGGGGGCAAAGCATCTTTGTTCATCCATCCTAGAGCCCTGTGTGGATCAAAACAGTTGTGTGTATTGTTAAACATGTTCTTTATGTGCAAAAAAATGTATGAAGACACTGTGGAAGAAAATCAAAAAAGTCACATTTTTATAAAGGTTTTTACATCACGTTATGGAGCAAGAGGCCAACCTGGACTTTGGAGACCATATAAGACAAGCAGCTTGCATCAACCTCTGCAGCAGTTGATGTTGATATGGTACCTCCATTCTGTATCCCTGGTAAGGAAGGAAGAGCCACTCGCTGGTCATCAAGCCGTCGGCCCTGAATGTTGGCCAAGAGGCTGAAGAACTTCTCTGAATCTGGACCTGGGAAGGTAGAAAACCACGTCACTACAATATAACATGAAAGTGTAATGAAATTATTATTGTAAAAAATGACAGGTAAGAAAAGTAAATCAGAAAGGAAAACATGGTTGTAATCTAACCTGTGGGCATGGTGCTATCAGTGGGCTTATGTGTGGGTGTGGACCTCGGACTAATATTTAAGACACTTTGCTCTTGATCCATTTGCCCACATTCAGAATGACTCACTGAGGTAAAAAAATCACTCTGTTCAGCTGCAGCCAAGACCTATCAGGAAAAAAAGTGTTTTGTTTATATTCATGTCAGTAAATAAATAATTAAAAATATTAATTACATGAAAACACAAATGGGCATTCAGTCTGCATATCTAAGATGACATTGTTTTAAAGTGTCACAATTTCATGTAATTTATCTCCAGAGTTTCAAAATTTAAATGGGGTTTGAAGTTGTAACTTGATAATATACCTGTTTTTGATATGCTTTATCTTTACTCTGTTTTGTGTCTGCACTGGATCTGAAGGGGACTGAGCTCAGAGAGGTTAAACCAGTTAGTACAGACACTCTCCCATGCATTTTCGGTGAAAACTGGGTCTCCGGAATGAAGATCTGAGGTAATGTGCACCTTTGGTCCTCCAGTCTGGAATCCTGAAAATTCATGAGGCCAGAATTTCTCAGCATGTTTGATCGTGAGGCACTGAGTTAAGGATGGCTTCATTTAGGAATGAGAACTGCATTTCCTTTGTGTTTAGGTAAACTTTATGTAACCATATGTTGAGATTATAAACCTCTTTTACAAGAAAGCCCTGAATATTTGTGCTTTCATCAATCACAGTTAATGATGTCAAATATTTTGTACACACCTGGACCTTAGAGACCATGTAACATAAGTAGTTTGTATCTCCCCCTGCTGCAGATGTGCCATTTGCGTTCTGTAATCCAGGTAATGACGGAAGACACACTCGCTGGTCGTCAAGGCGATGGCTCTGAGTGTTGGCCAAATGGCTGATGAACTTTTCCAAATCTGAGCCTGAAGGTGAGATGTTAAAGGTGAAATATTTCTGTAACTACAATATATGATCTTTAAAGTTGAGATTGAAACTTTTCTGAACCAGGACCTGTTGGTAAGAAAATGCATTTGAAAGAGTTGCAACACACTTAATTACACACACTTAACATTTTAATTATCACTCACCTGTGTTTAACGTATTGGATGTGCAGGGATCACTCTTACTAGGATTCAAGGAACATCGCTGGTCATCCATGCGTCCATGCTGGCCATGGCAGATCATATTCAAGAATTTTTGTTGTTCCATAGGTGATTCAGCCTATTGGGCAAAAAGCTATCATAAGCATTTGGCCAAAATCAAGAGATGAAATGTGAAATGATTAGAGCAATCAGGATAATTCAATAAGAAGGAACAGACCTCAATGGAGGCATGACCATGCTCCACTTGGTTGGCTGGTATCAATACAAGCTTCTTGTTTCTATCTGGAGTATTTTTAGACATAGATATCTGAGGTGCAGGGCCATGATGGTTATTACTTCTAGCTTCCTGAGAAAAGAAATCATATTTTAGAGTACACTTTAGTCGTTTATTCACCACAGCACATGCCCAGGTCCATGCGTACAGCCCTTTACAACCTGTAGTCCAGTACCTGCTTGTTAAACCCTGACAATGACAACTGCAGTACATCAATGCATTGCCCCTGCTTGTTGTTCAAGTCCTCATAGTTTGAAACGGCAGGGGTTCAGACGAACACAATCAACAATGAATTCACAAAAGCACAGTAACACAACACATACAGTGCATACGGTTATATCTGTGGCTACTGTCTCAACCTTTAGGTGCAGTTTTACTTTGTGTAGTTTTGACAGGCAATGCTGTTCATCCATCCCATGCTGTGAATAATGCATGTTGAGGATCTGCTCCTGTTCTGGAGATCTCTGGTGAACATTTAACATAAGAATGAGCAAAAACTGAATGACTTTATAAAATATAAGAAATTTTAGACATTGTTATTCTTCTTGGCAGCAAAAATCTGGTGGACAGGTTGAGGATTAATGTAAAACATCACTGAAAAAAAAAAACAATATTACATTGTCAGGACAATGTAATAAAAGAGTATTACTACTTCTAATAAACACAAAATTTAGATACAATTACATATCTACATACATACATATATATACATACATACACACATATATATATATATATAACATATATATATAAATAAATAAAGCAATACTCAATAATAGTATCAAATCTAAAGATTAACTTTATGCTACATGATCCTACCTGCAGAGTGTCGGTAGATTCTAAGTCTTCAGCAGCTGCCATTATGAAAAAAAATTTCACAAAAAAGGGTCCTTAACTGAAAACAATACAAAAAGTTACACAAAATTTCTCTGATTCATAGTGAAATTATTTCAGTACTTCTTAAATACAAATATTGTATGTGCTATGAAAATTATTATTTCAATTGACGCTTCTCCAAAGGTATACTGGATGGGGCTTGGTGGAAAGCTTTTTAAATGGAATTAAATCCTGAGTATTAACCCATTGCCATTAAGACCCACAGGCTGCATAGGCTGCACCCTGTTCTTAATAGTACCATCTGTAATCCCAGATGAAAACATAATCCTCATAGACAGATGATCTTTTTCACTGGTAGATGTATGTTCTACCTTCTGATCCTGTACTTAAAAGTTTATGTTTGCATTTTGAAGCCAATGCTATTTTATGTGTTGCAAGTATACAGCGTGGGTGCATACATACGCACACAGACAGTGATATGAACAAATCTGCCACTGATGCTGTAAACCCAAGTTGTCCGTAGATAAAAGTTACATTACTGAGAATATGAGCATTGTGGCAGTTGAATGAGCAAAGAAGGGTTAAAAATAAATAAATAAAAACTTCTTTTCAGTACAGACATAAATTAACTTTATTATATACAGATTTAAGGGCCTTTTAGGCTGAAGATACTAGAAAAGTATATTAGAGGTGTTTAAATAAACTATCAATGTCATAAGATTCGCAAAGCCTGTGAATATACCGATTGAACTACACACTAATATACTAAATACAAGATACAACTTATAATGAATATTATGTTTCTTTTATTACTCATTTTTAACAAAGAAACAAACACCCACCACTTGTTCCCAGCAATATATTAAAGTACATGGTAAATGTGCAAGATATAAGACAGCAGTTGAGACTACACTTCCCAGCAGTGGGTGGAGGAGAAAAAAAAAAAAAAAAAAAAAACAAATCAGTGAAAAAAGTATTACATACTTGCAGCTAAATATGTGAAACATATGTCTACTTACTTACATACATCTACATTACACTTAAATAAGATTTTTGGTTTGAGAAGACCCATCTTTGTGGAAATTATGCAGTCAAAAAAATAATCTGAATGAGAATAGTACAATAATCAATATTATTAATCTCAAATTAAATATTTTAATTTCAAAGACAGCAGTATACATAATCCAATTCACAACAAACAATAAAAAGAATATTCTAAAATTAAATGAAGAATTACAAAGACTTCCAACCATGGCTGCATCTAAAATGTCTCTTTATATTTCACTTCAGATATCGGAGATTCTGTGACAAAAGACTAGTAACCAATGATCTCAAATCAAAGACAAAACCCTTATTTTAATGTGCTACCTGTTCATGGTCAACTAGCTAACAATCAGGATTAGGAACTTGGTCCAGACTCTTCAGGTCATTAAGGAAGCTGGTTGGAGTCAGGATGTGAGATGATCCTGTCAAGGAGAAAATTATAGCTAAAATAAAACTAGCAAAACATCTGTAATGTTGAATTTTTAAATATGTAGGTACAAGAATCAAGGCCTCTTTAATAATGACTGCTTACCAATCAGAACTTCCCATTTCCCATCAGTGGCTCGAGTGACTTCATAAGCAGAACGCATCTCAGAGTGGGACACTCCACCAATCACAAATATAATAAGCCGAGGCCCAGAGCGATATTCTGTTGGAGATTTATTTTTGTGCCAGTGTCCGAAACGTGCACTGCTGTAAAAGAATTTAAACAATAACTGAGCAACAAATATTAACTAACAAAAACTTACACTAGTTATTTTTTTAGAATCTATCAATAATAACATATCATCGATCACACCCATTTCTATCTTTCTAACAGTACACAGATTAGTAAACCAGACCTGATAATTTAATGCTTAAATTGAAAATCTTAAAATCTGTTTTGCCAGTATTTGATTTAAAAAAAAAAAAAAAACAAACCAAAAAAAAAAAAAAAAAAGTCTGCAGGGTTAGCTGTATTTCTATTTTATTCATAATATTTACTAATCAATTTCATAATGTTTCTAAGTCAAAATAAACACTTTCCAGCCCTATGCAGCTAGCCTACTGTATTTTCTAGAGTTAAGATTAATGATGCAGCTTCAACTCTGCACTTTGCTAAGAAGAAAATCAAATCATTGTGCATTATGCAGATTATGAATGGACTCACTGAGCTCACTGTCAAAAGCTTGTCTCCTACTGGGATAAAAGCCTTTATTTGACAACATTAATCTGTCTGCTAACCTAGTTAATATTTGTTTTGTGTAAAAGGGCAAAGCAAAAGAATGTTTTTTTTGAAGTTTTTACTTGGAAAACTATTTCATGTTTCATGTTCTTCTTCATTCTTTCATGTTCTTTCTTTTCAAAAACATTATTCAATATCCAATTCTTTTGTAATATGCATTGTGAACTGAGATAACAATGCGCAGTTTATACATTAAGAGTGTAATTCTGTTTTGCCCTAACCTGACTGCAGTCTGAGTTGTACTGATGGGAGCAGGATCAGCGATGAATGGCCATTGTTTTCTGTCCAGTTTGTCCTCTATGGCATTCTGCAATACAGAAACATAGATGGTAAAAAGCTGAAAAGCACAACCGTGCCACAAACATCTCAAAACTTGCTTTAGCTTTAATACCTCCATGACATCTTTGATGATGGGTGTCCACCTAGACAGCTCATACGTGCTCTCTGTGCGCTCCTTCCGATCAGGCATCGATTTCCCAGCATTACGACCCTTAACAAATGATATGACTTGTGTAATAAATAGTGACAATTTTTAGAACAGTACACTGAAACTGTAACCAAACTGCAATCAGAATATTTACCCCAGCTATAATGTTACAGCCCAGGTTCTGCATGTTGGTAATGATGGTGCTTTCTGTTGTCTGTATGTTTGCATGCTGGATGAGCTTGGCAAGGTTCTCCTCCGCAACTCCTACATGGAATATCAAACATGGATTTGATTTAAAAATATTGGGAATAACACATGATTCTCTGATATTTGCTCTAATTTGCATCTTCTACACTCAAAGGAATGCTTCTCTGTTTTAAAATGTCACTGTAAATTAGCTAAAACAGAACTGTAATAAGTGCAGACCTTTTTTCTTGTGGAATATGTACAGTAGTATGATGCGGATTTTCTCATAGGCCCCAATGTCTTTGTCAAGCAGCACAGGAACAATGCTCTTCATGGCATCTTTTAGAGGTTCCCCTTCTGCATTCTCTCCCATTGCCAGGTCCTGTGGAAGACAGCCATGGTTGACTATTGACTTCTATTGGAATCTGAGTTACTACTTATAACTCAGGTCAGCTGACACTGGTCCTGTGCCACTCACTGAGTAGCTGACTTGCTTTTTAACCTCATCTCAACACTTCCTCTTTCATGATCATGCTATGACTATAATAATCTTAGTATATGTTTATTTATATATTTTTAATAATGTAAACAGAATTGGCAAATATCAGGCACTTAACTTGGCCTTTTACACTTACATCTATCTTTGGGAAATCCCTTTAGAGTAATCCTGGACACTGTGTGAACTCTGTAAAAACTCACTGCTATACTTTATGATGATTTATGATAAATTTAGTGTCATTAGGGCCAATCAACAATGAAACTTTCTGTGAGCAACTGAACCTAGTGACTGTATAGACTAGACTTTGTATTGAGTTAAAGAAGCACTGTGTAACATTGACAAATGGCAGATGACAGAGCTGTTGCTGTTTGGATCACAGTGGCCCTCTCAGAGCCAAAACATGCTCACTGGATTACAGAGGCAGCTTTCAGACATGCTGACAATACATTAGCGTAGTTGAGTGACTCACTCATACATAAGGCCCTATTAACACTTGTATCACATAATGGCACAACTTGACATTGCTTTCCTGTGTGCTTGTGAATCATCTGATACAAGATTAAATGTGGCAGAATATCCAATATAAAAAAAGCACGTTTGGCAAGTACAAACAACACAGTGGGTCTAAAAAGATTTCTACAAGCCTTTATACTCAGTAATGACACAACAGCTACTTTTGTGAACACATGGATGTTGAGTCCCAAGCTTCTTATGCAACATAGCCATTATGAGTCTGAGTAGTAATATATAAAGACATTATCACTTTGATGTCACTCAGGCTGTTTTGCCAACAATTTGAAATCAAATAAGTCCTAAGAATATTAGGTGTAATGACCCATTGTTCACCTTAAGGGAGTCTGTCTCTTTAAGGTTCAAGAAAGTATTATGTTTACATTTATACCTACAATTCTAGATAGACAGGTGAAGTATAGCTTCATTCATTTCACTGACATAAAACTGGAGCTGAAGTGATTCAGTCAAAACATGATGCTTTTATTGTACACCCTACAGGAATACTAACCTGCTCCACTTCACACAGTTTATCCAGAGATGACTTGAATTTATTCATGCAAGCTTCAGCTAGGTGCAAGTGAGTAGAGTACTGTGAATGGAAAATACACAGGATTACTTATTTAAAATCATTAATTTGGAGATACAGTATAACAACACAGCCATGAGACATTAAACCTGTAAACACTTTCTCAAAACTCTTCCAAGAGTGACAACTTGATATCACTTTTGTATAGTCCTAATTCTGAACTACTGAGAGGATACTCCCTTTACAAAAATTATCATTAGCTGATGACAAATGTAAAAAGTTGCTTTTTTCCCCCCCTTAATTCTACTCACCATGCTCAGCTCTTTCTGATACTGAGGCATCTTCTTTAACATCTGAGAGAGATCTTTAATGTTGGCCTGAAATGCAAAGCATTTTACCCAAATTGGATCATAACATAAGAATAGTCTTTATATAACAAACTCTATTAATAAAACCAGAATCAGTACTGCACATAAACACTCACATTGTCAGTGCACATTCTCTTGCTCTCACAAAAGGTGCGAAGAAGTTCTGTCACTTTCCTGCAACAACCAGTTTGAGTTACTTTGTGCTGCAATAAGAATATTACTGAGCAGTGTATTTGGTTTGATGTTTTGCACTAACTTCTGTTTTAAGAGGAAGCTTACAAAATTAAAAAGCCAGTTTTTCTAACAAACAACCAAAGTGCATTTTGCACCATCGTTGGGACGACGTTTAACCTGCAATCTGAGAATGTGCTCCAATGTGATAATGATGTGTGACATGACAGATGTTGTCTTTTAGTTGCGATAGCCTTACTTGGTAACATCTGCAATGTGCATATGTCTGAGCTGTACCCAGAGCTCATCATCTTCATCCAGTAACACTTCTCTCTCTTTTGAATTCGCAATGCCAGTTGTCTGATAACTTTAAAATAAATAAGCAAAAATAAGAAAGAAATTTAAAACAAAAAAAGTCTGCATACAACACAAAAGAGTACATAGAAGTGACATGCCACAGACGGCACACTGTCGTAAAAAAGCAAATAAAGACCAGCCAGTATAAAATAAAAAGTTCACTCACGTGTAGATATCCTGTTTGATATCTAACAAATCATAGGCCATTGCCTGGAAGGTCAACTCATGTAGAATAGGAGAGATGGGATCAAACCCACGATCTACAATTATTAGCTGGGATCGTGCTTTATCTGGACCCTAAAAATAAGAGGCATAAAGGATGTCACCTGATAGTAATAAAATCTGATTTATTTGACAAATACATAAATGAGGATCTAGTCCAACATGAATCTGTCATGCAGAGAAGATACTATCAGCTTTTATCTCTGACTTCAGTTAACTGTTTGATGCAACATGAGGCAGCACCACAGAAAATTTTCAGACAACACTTCGGGTATGTCAAAACAACAAGACAATGATACATGCCTGTTAAGAGCCATCTCAGCAGCAAGGAAAGATCAGCTAAGAAAGAAGAAGGGAAAAGTGGACAGTTCCAGAAAAGCATGAAAAAAGTAATCACCAGAAAACAAAACCGATAAATGACAGAAACGTCCACAAGCTCTGAATGTGAAGGGCTGCAGAATCTCATAAGGAAGTACCGTATATTCACTTAAACAGGAAGGTTGGTTTAGCAAAAACAAGCAGTATAAGAATTCAGCTAACTATTTTTTGACAAAGCAGCAGAACTGTTATGGATGATGGGTCTAAACAGTTTCTAACCTCTCCCATGCTTGGGTTGTCAGCTTTGTGAGCAATAAGGCGCTGGTGGACCTCATCAGCCAGTCTAGCAGTCTCC
Organism: Mastacembelus armatus; assembly: GCF_900324485.2. Lineage (NCBI taxonomy): Eukaryota > Metazoa > Chordata > Actinopteri > Synbranchiformes > Mastacembelidae > Mastacembelus > Mastacembelus armatus. Next base: position 13,407,078 of record NC_046640.1, read on the forward strand.
TCTGGTCCCCTAAGAGACAGAGTTTTAAAACAACAGAATCAGCAAATAAATCCAGCATCAAACCCGTTCCAGTGTACTTTTCATTTTTAGTTTCCATACTTGCGGTAACGGATTGCAGGGTACTCCTTAAGTGTGTCACACAGGGTTGCAATCTGTTCGGCCAGATTCTCCATCATTTTGCCTCTTCCTTCATTTGCCTTTGAACTGTAGAAGGAATACAGGGAAGTTGGATCATCCAGGGAGAACACCTGCAAGGGGGAGAAGAATTACCTCCATTTGTCCTTATTGTGTTCATAAAAATCAAGGTGTATTACTCATTAATTTTACATTAAAGGAAAAAATTACATCCTGACACTTTAGCATCTTTCATCCTTTACTGTGGATAAAGTGAAAAGGCTCTGATTAATCCACTGTATACTTCTTGTTCAGAACCAGAACGTACACATACAAAATTAGAGACTGGCTGTTGTTATTTTCTCAGAAGCAGATAAAAAGCAAAAATAAGAACCTAACTAATACAAAAGTGAAAAAAATGTGTATAAAAGTAGTGGTTTAATTAAAAGGGAGATAATTCCCTACCTGAGATTCATACGGCAGAAAAGCAACATTGATCTCTTTTAAAGTCTTGATGACTTTGGCAACTCGAGATCTCCCAAGCTCGGCAAAGAGACCATCTGGACAAGCTATGGAAGCAGAATAATAACTTTTAGAATATATTCGGTTGGTAATTCAATATATTTTGAAATTTCTGAATATTTTTGCAAACTTTGTACATGTGGATTACCACAATAAATAAAATAAAATATGCGCAGTATACTGTAAATACATATATACACACACACACAAACAAAATCTTACTGTCAGTAAAGAAGATATGTGCTGCTTTGTAAGCAAAGGCAGCATCTCTGAAGTCATTAATGAGAGCACGAACCGACTGTAAATGAAAACAAATTTCTGTTTAATGACTAATATGAGAAAAATGACATTAAAGCTGGAACTATAAGGAAAAGGCAACAGCTGACCTTCTCCATAGGTGAAAGGAAATAAATTGCCTCCAAACTAGAGATGGGCTCTCTACGTTTGTTTATGTCCTCCACAACTGAAAAAACAAAACAAAACAAAAAAAAAATTATACATCAATCTAAACAATCTTCACCAACATCACATGTACCTGCAAAGATAACTTCATCATCTTCATTATCACTATTCAAAGTAACAAACAGCTGCATACAAGTACAAATTATAAGATCAAATACAGTGAATACTGGAGTGAATATCATGGAAGTGTGTGAGGGCACAACATCACGAAGTCTGGTAAAACCAACCAGGTATTCTTTGATTAAGATTTGATGAGTGAAGTGACTTTGCATGTACTGCGTTTCTTTCATTTTTATCAAATCAGTGGCCATTTTATACACCAAAATATCAGACAGATTTCTTCTATTGAGATATAATGTGGAGAAGAGGATAAGCATTTTGTATGCCGCAGGACAACACACCTCACATTTCACAGGAACATCTCAATGACAGTTTGAAGAAGATGACAATACCCATTACATTACATTACACTTGAAAAGGTTTACTTATATCTGTAGATCACTTAGGTACACAACTAATCCATAGGATGCAAGACCATTAATTATCTGCATACTTACTTGTCACACCCTCTGCCAAAATGTCAGACATCTTGCAACAAGAAGACAGAATTCGCATGCTCATGTGATCCACGATAAGAACCTGGAGAAATATTTTTTTAAGAAACAGGGGGGTTATAAATTCAGTCACGAAATCAGGGCAATTCTTTAATCTCACTGGAAAAGTGTTACCTTCCATTCTCCATCCTTTTTCACACTCTTGATAACACCATTAAGGATTTCTGTAGAAAAGAAAATAATGGGTCATATATGATTACAGAATTATCAATCATTTCTAAAGGACACATTTAATGCTCTGCACAAAAAAAAGTTATGTAAAGTAGGCAAAAAAAATGTAGCAATTAAACAACTCCCATACATGCAATACAATGCAACACTGTTTGTAAAACAGAAGTAACAGAGTGACAGCCTAATCATATTCAATGAGATGATGATGAGATGAGATAAACTTTTAATCCCCTAAAGGGAAATTCAGTTATTCTTGTAATGAAAGTGATATTGAAGATGCACAAATCTCTTATGTTTTAATAGAGCATTCATTCATAATTCAGATAATTCATATTTGGACTACATCATCTCTATCGAGTTAGACAAAGTGGGCTATGTGATACAGTGTGTCCATGGGGCTAATGAGCAAAATAGCGTGTGGCTTAAATTTTTTAAAAAATGACTGATACCTAAAATCAATTAATACTATGAATTAGGAAATTCAATAGCAAGTGAAACATCAAAGTAATACAAGTTTAAAACTTTCTAAGTCAGGAAACAGGAACTTACTTAAAAAAAAAACAAAAATTTTGCAACTTCCTTATGCTGTTTACAGAGAATAAACATCAGATAAAAGCATAGTAGTTTCAGGTCATAGTCACAAACGCAGATGTGCAACATTACCAGTGAAAGGAGCTGTTAATCTGAGGATATTCTGCAGTGGTGTGAGTGGCCAACCTTGCCTATAATGCCCTGTAATAAACATTAACCTTCAGGATAGAAGAGTCTGGTCCATAAAAAAAAACATTATCTTTAGTGTGGTTATTGTTTGTTTTTTTTTCCCATAAAATTTTTTGGAAAATTCATCATTGACAAATTTCTAGTGTTGCGATATCCAACCTACTTCCATTCAGAAAATGGAAAAAGAACTATTTGCAACTGGGGTTCTCCACATTCAAGCAAACATGCCACGTTAACAACCTTAGTCTTAGCCTATCTGTTGTAATGTGCCAAGATGTCTGCATGAAAACCTGCCCTGAGGCCAGTCTTGCTTGTAACAGAGTCTACAGTGGACAGGTCTTATTTGACTTAATTCTGTCACAGCTGAGTTTACTACTAGTAATGACAGACATCATTTGACATTGTCAATGACGCGAACAAAAATGATCTGCACACTCAATCTGTGGACAACACTGTCAAGATTATACTTGCCACCATTCCTAAAACATTTTCCATATTTCCTACAGGAACACAAAGTGTGTGTTTTATTTTTAAATGTCAAAGACATAAATGCGCATAATCCAAAACCCACAGACATAAACATGTTAGAGGCCTAGCTAGTAGCACGAACAGTGAACTATTGTTGATCTGCTCTCCTGGATCCTGGATATAGTCGAGGTTATTTGTATTACCAGCACACACCTCAGGTTTTCAGCAGGCTAATTCTGAGTGATGGGTGTGTTCACAACTACACCCCTAATGTGTACCACAAAATACACGATGTCAAACATCTCATAACACTTTTGTCTAAAACAACCAAACCACTTCATTCAACATCCAGAGTATACTGTTAATAATATAACAATATTTAGCCTTGCAGAGGTGCGTGAATAATGTTAGAGGATATAGCGTTAAGTTAATATTATTATGCTGTTTGTTTGAGAGACATTTTAAAGCGTCATTGGTTCAATAACACACATAGTTTGTTTGTAACAAAAACTGTGATTTAACTCATGTTGAACAGATGTTTTCAGCTGATTTGGTTTATTACAGATGAAGATACCAAACTTCCTTCTCGAGTGTTAGCTAAGTTAGCTCGTGTTAGCCTGAGACTTAACACTAACCCCACATTTCCACTCACTGACATTAACGTCACTTTTTCCCCCTTTACGCCCAAACTCACAACAACAAACTACCGTTTCCCCTCGGAAAATGTTGGTACCAGCAAAACCACATTTTCTATCCCAGACCAGTTCAGCAGTAGAGTCTCAGCGTTTTAATTAACTGGGACCAGAGCAGGAAGAAAGCCTTGGTGGCCCGTCGGCCCCACCACCAGTGTTTTCTCTGAACCTACAAAGCTCACAGTTTACAAAGCTGCTACGAATGAGGAAATCCTGATTTAATAATCTTCTACAAGCAAATACAAACTTTAAACAAACGTGTCACTTACTTTCTCCTACCACCGCCTTCAGCCCAGTCGGAGCCATTTTTGACAGCAGTTTACTGACTGGCGAGTCGGTCACTTCCTTGTTGCTGCAGCCTTTATTACCTCACTTACCTGTTTGATTCAAGCACACGCTTTTTAAAGCGAAATACTGCACCCTACTGTCCATCTTCACTACTGCAAGTACACGTTTTAATAGCAGGAAACTGCTGGAAATGTTCAAGTTCTATTATTCTAAACAATGCAGGCCGGC